>NC_092336.1:616380000-616680000 GCF_046630445.1 Rutidosis leptorrhynchoides | reverse complement strand
ATATAAGTAAGCAATTCATACTAGTATTGAACGATTTTGGATCCTGTTTTTGCAGCGTACCATATCATAGTTGAGACAGTTTAGTTTCTTTGTTCGGTTTAGTATTACTTTCCTTGCTCCCGATATTTCTTCGAAAATCACCTGCAAATATCACTAATTGGTTCAAAAACATATTTCTTTCATCTAGTAGTACTAAAAATCACGATTTGTTCATCCAACAAGCATGAATCCGGTTTACAAATATCTGAAATATATTTATATCTATGTATTAATTTCCGGGTACACTTGATATTCAAGGCTAATGTTTGGCAGTAAACGTACCATAAAAAACAGAAGACGACAATTTTGGTCACTGCCTAATTTGCTTATGGGTTTTTAGGTATTCTTGGATTTCTGATCCGCTTTGTGAAACGACTAATCCCAGTGCGACCACCCGCTTTACTTTTAGTCCGGAGTCATTGCGGGCAAACCTATGTGGTTACAAGGTGATTTATTTTGATGTGTGTGCTTTGGTTACACAATTGAATTCAATTTTTTTAATTATAAATCAACTTATGTGAGAACGAAATCAATACTGAACGGATTTTGATGAGATCGAGAAGGCGTACCTGTTGTGCTTCTGTCTGGGTTGAGTGAGCCATGAGTGAAAAATTCACGTACCAGTTTAAAAGGTGTTGACAATGTATGAAGGTGAATGCATGTGACGTTTTGGTTAAATATATAGTGGAGTTTTATGTATTACTATTAGCTTAAAATATAAATTAAAATAGACGATTTTTCAAATGGCTAGCTCCAATATGCTAAATATACTCGATTTATTATAACCAGACTAGCATCTGGGCATCAAATTTCAAAATTCCAGTTCAATTCACCAATCAAAAATCAAGTTTTAATATTTATAATTAATATAAGGGACATCATATAAAATTGGAACGATGTAGCAAAATTAGCATTACCCTTGCGTAAGGATGACACACACAAATTAAATTTAAGATTAAATTAAAATCATTTTTAACATGGTTAAAACTAAAAAATTATGTTTTTTTAACAGTTGAAATTTTGTATTAAAAACTAGCAAGGCGTTAGGACATTACAAAAATAAAAGGAGGCTTTGCGACAAAATGTTCCAATTTGGATTAGTTTTCTTATAATGAGTCGAAAGCCAATCAAAAGAGGAAAGAACAATACAATCGATAATATGACATTTTTTAAACTTAGACGGATCGAAAATAATGCCGTTTTTAAATCACCAAAAGGTCTAAAACGTCGCGGAGCAAATAACCTCAATGTTATTTATGATAACACAAGGACATATATATATCATGAATAGAATAGATATCGAGTCAGTCAAACTCGAACATTCAGGGATAAATTATATCAATAAAAACAATGATTTGTTATTTAAACTAAATTTTATATTATTCCCTCCGTTCAGAAAAACTGTCCTAAGTTCACTTTTAAGGTTTTTCTTTAGACCAATCACAACCATGACGCCTTCCTCAACACTTCCTTAGCGCCACATCAGCTTTCTCTCTCCTCCTTCCTCACAACTTCCTCTCATAACACTCTCATAGCACACCATTATCAATGACATACTTCCTCCCAATCACATACCCCACAAAATTAATTAAATAAGTTAAAGTACAAGTTGTTTATGCTATGGTACAAATAGATATTGCAAAGAAATAAGAGAGAGAAAGTCATGGATTATGCTTGGGGATGAAATGGTGCGGAACGAGTAAGGTGAGGGCGGTTTGAGGGCTTGTGAGGGCTTGACAATGCCAATAGAGCCCTCGGATGACATGTTTGATGACGGTTCTCATGGCTTGCCATTGGAATTGGTCTTATGACTTTAGATTTTTGTATGAAGTAGTATTTGATGAAATAAGTATATGAATAGATTGAATTTTATAAGTACTTTTCATTCGTATAACTTTTATGAAGTATTTTATAATACAAACAAAATAATTGAAAGTCAAAGTTGAAAGAGAACGACTTTGAAAAATTACATGAGACAATTTTTTCGGGACGAAAAGAGTAAAAGTTAATGTTGTTACATAACTACGATAATACGGAGTAACTTTTAAGGAATTAATTGTAAACTAATTATATTTATTTTATTTTTTTATTTTTTGGCGAACAAAGAGAACATATATTAATAGGACTTCATCAAATTGATGAAGTCAAACGATTACAAGAAGACAGACCATTTTAACAGGCCATTGGAGAAATTAAAAACTAAACCAAATTACAAAAGGAAAGAGGATTTTGAACCCAAACATAAGCTTGCAAACCGCGAACAAGTTTTAGATTAGTCGCCCAAAGAAAAGTCTTGAGATTGATGTAGCGAACGAGCCTTGATCGACATGAAAATTTGCCATTAAAGATAATATCGACATGAAAATTATATAGCTCTTCTTTGCGAGAAAGCTTTTTTGACCCGAATTGTTGTGCTCCTTTTACATTGCTTTTACAAGTAGAATTTTGACCAACAACGTGGTTTAGTTCACTTGTCGAGTCGAAGATATCCGAAATATTTGGGATTTCATCCACCCATGAGGACCCTTTCTCTTTTGAGTTTTTCTTTGAAGCAACTTTAGGTTGAAGAAAGATTTCTTTTTTGCAAGGGGATTGATTACAATGAGCCTTGATTTCCTCACAGGACTTACGACAAGCACTTCCAATACACTGATTTTCGGAAAGTGGATTAGGATCAGATTTCTCTAGGAGTTTAGAAGCAAAGGAGCCTTCTTGGTTAAGCAGGGGATTTTTGTATGCAGGTGACTTTGGAAGCTTAACAGGAGAGAGAGGAATTTTTGGTGAAATAACCTGGAGGGTAGGATAGTCATTTCTTGTGAAGTTAAAAGATGGGTTTTGGGGTATGTTCAACTTATCAGCCGAAAGTTGCTGACTTTTGGAGTTCTTTTTGTCCTTTGACCCATCCCTATCACTAGATTTGAACAGGCTTTTTTTGATATCTTCTGCAACACCCAATGTACTATGAATATTTCCTTTTTGTGACCGAACAGCTCTAGTAACTTTATCCAATGAATTGTGAACTTCAACGGTAACTTTGTTAGATTTTGGAGTTTCAAATTTTGAATTGGCACCAATTTCAATCACCTCACCCTCTTCCGGTACTATTTCCGGCGAAGTACCATTAACATGTTGATCGGAATTTTGTTCATGAACAAAAGATTTTAGATTTTCTGATGCGCTAATTGATTGTTGTAACACATCATTGTATTCAGCGATTAGTTCATCATCAATCAATTCAACTTCTTGATCGTATGATATTTCTTCAACCCATAGATTACAGTCATTCGAATTATTAATCCTAGCAGTAACCATACTGTCAATTGGGCCTGGACTAAACACTTCAATTAAGGCAAAAGCTACATCTGCCCTTTTGAGATTGTAAGAAGTATGGTTGAGATGCATCACTCTTCCAAAGTTTTTTGCAACCACAATATTCCCATTCGGACCACAATACTCAAATGGAATACCAGAAATCGCCACTTTGGCAAATCTCGAATAAAGGTTTTTACGTTTAACCATGGGAATTACCTCCAGGAATTCCAAATCGTTTAGAGTAGGACCGCTCGTCATACGGTTAAAACTCTCTTTGTCTTTACACTGAACTATAACACCGAATAAGCCCCAAGCAGATACAGATTCGATAGCGATGAATCGGCTTTTTAGCCATTTGAACAATTTGAGAGCAGTAATTTGGGATTTATCAATAATTAGGGCGGACAAGTGTAACCTGTTATATATCTCTGGATTCTGGGGTAGAAATATGGAAGGAGCAGGTGAATTTGTGTGTTGGTTTTGAGTGTTAGGTTCAAATTTTGGCAAGGCATTAATATTAAGCTCTTTTTTTGCATACCCAATCGTAATCTTTCTTCCATTAACTGTTCTTCCATTCAAAGAGTTTAATGCATTGGAAGCCTGATCTGTGGATTGGAATTTGGCAAAGGCATATGAACGATTACTTCTCCATGAGACTCCTTGTATAGTGCCGTACGTTTGGAGTAGGTTTTGGATTGTGGTTTGGTTAGTAAATTTTGAGAGATTACCTAAAAATAAAGAGGATTTGGGAGGAAAGATCGAAGGATTACCCTGGTTGGAATTGGGTTTTGAGAATGATTGGTAGTTGATAGGGATGGAATTAGGGAAGGTGGGTTTGAAGGTTTGAGAGAGAAAAGGTTCCATTTTAATTATATTTACTTAGGAGCTTTATATTTATTTTATTATCATATATAAACTTCAGCACCTATTAACTAAGGGAGTTGATCCGTACACCACTTGTTTTTTGCCATACACCACCAAATTACAATCTTTGACTATTTTACCCTTTCTAACTCATGGCCCTTTTCCCTAAATTAATTATGAGAAAGGGTAAAATGGTCCAAAATTAAATTTTGGTGGTGTATGGCAAAAAGTAAGTGGTGTACGTATCAGCTCCCATTAACTAACTGGTATTTGATAACATGTGCCATATGGTACATGTTAAAAAACATTTATTAACTCAAAACTTTCCTTTTAAACACAAAATAATATTAAATACACATTTTATTTTGATATATTTCAACATTATTTAATACAATTTAATTTATTTAAGGAAACAATTACTATTGTCAATGCATCTTATCATGTGCCATGGTGGCACATTGTAGCAAAATCCTAACTAATTAACTATAATCATTAAATTATTCTATCCTTATTATTATTATTATTATTATTATTATTATTATTATTATTATTATTATTATTATTATTATTATTATTATTATTATTATTATAATATATACTAATAGACAAAACACTGTTTCACTATTTACCAATAGTAACCAGGGGTATTTTCGTTATTTCCCCTTTCTTTTTTTCCCAACGATAAAAGAAGTAACTTTCGTAAAAGAACCAACCCTTCAATGTTAACAAAAGATGTCGAAAAAAATTCTTTTTTACAAAAAAATCAACTAACTTTTTTTTCTTCTCTCTTTTCTTTTTCAACGATAAAAGAGGCAACTTTCATAAAATGAACAACCCTTCAAAACTACCAAAAGATGTCGAAAAACATTATTTTTTACAAAATAGATCAACTAACTTCAAAAAAAACGAACGCTAAAAAAAGCTACTTTCACAAAAGGAACAACCCTTCAATGTTGGATGTCGAAAAAAATTCTTTTTTACAAAATAGATCAAGACTTTTTTTTTAACTCGCATTCAAAACGGAGCACCCGGCGCGAAGAGAGGGCTCCACAACTAGTTATGTACTATAACAAGCTTTATGTACGCGCAGTGGTCGCCGCTGACCACCTGATTGTTCATTATATTCATTCATCATCATAATAATCTAACCACTATTATTCCTATGACATTCAGACAATGACACTATAAACATACAAAAGGTTGTTATTTACGGAGTAATATTTTTATGTATTTTAATTGTATAGTCAAACGTAATACATTGTTAATAAAATCTTGATTAGGATAAACCGATAAACAACGTTAATGACAAAGGATTCGACCAAAGCTAAGAAACCAAGAAGAAGGCATCGGGTTCAATGTGTTGGGAATGAGAAATTCTTAAAGTTCATTAAGGATGCGTGAGGTGTACTCTTTTTTTGTTGCGGATTTATGTCTCGATGAAGGTGATTGCTACTCTTTCGTCACTCATTTTGACTGGTTACTTTTTTTTTTATGTTTTCCTTTGTAATTTTAGCGTTATGTTGCCCTTTAGATGCTTTGATCATGGTCCTTGTTTCGAGCTTTGTTAGGTTTTTGTTTTTTCATTTTAAGCTTGGTTATCATTGTATGTTATGTTCCCGGGGCTTCATATATTTTATGAAGCACCCAATTTATTACAATAGTTTCTTAGCTTTTTTGCCAGAAAAAAATTCTTTATGGTTTTTCCTAATTGGAATTTAACAACAGTGTATTACCTTTGATTCTACAATTAAAATACTTATAAGTATTACTCCGTAATTAACAACTTTGTATCTTTATAGTGTCATTGTCTAATTGTCATAGGAGTAATAGTGGTTACACTGTTATGATGATGAGCGAATGATAATGAATAATTAGGTGGTCAGCCGCTCGTTGCGGAAACCATTGCTTCTACGCGTACATAAAACTTTTCGTAGTACATAATTATATATTTTTAATAAAATTATTTTAACGTTAATGAGCCTAACATAAACCAAGAGACAGTAATTTGTTTCAACATATCAAACACCACTTTCAATTTTAGACAAAACGTATAGTAATTTTGGTATTTTCCTTTTGATTATATACTAACTAATTATTATATACAAAAGCAGCACCAAACTGCAACCACCCGCCTAAACCTAACAATATAAACCCTCTCAAACTCGACCAAGTCTGCGAAGGACCTCTTGATCCACCACTATAATGTCCCATCAGAGAGAACGAAGCCGTACCATCAACCAACCTGCAAGCAACGACCACCCGGGAACCCAAGAACACACGCTCCGAGACCAGCAAACTGAAGAAGCTACCCATTAAATGGACTAAACCACCGTACGGGCGGTCAAAAATCCCTCGAGAGACCACCTTCGTAAACCTTGATTTTTCAGAGTCGACAAATAGACAGCAACGACAACAAATTTGCAATGAAATGCCCTCGAGAGACCACCTCCGTAAACCTTGACTTTTCGGAGTGTATTAACTATCACAAATTTCATATCTGAAATTTTCAGCGCCCATTCGGATCTACCCATCAGATCTGAATCTAGATGGTGGTTTATGAATCTGAATCGTTAGCTATATTTTGGAATTGAACGCTAGATCTAGATCTAGTTCAAGTTTGTTGGGGTGGAAACCTTAGATCTGTTATTTAAAAATAAAAAATATTTATCTTTATATTAATTGAAGTGCAAACCTTCCATCTACAAGAATCTTCAGAACATTAGACCTATAAAATCATCGATTCAACATCATACATTCATCTTTATCATCCTCGTTCCGTCTTCAATATCATCGATTGATCTTCAACATCATCAATTAATGTCCAAGATCATCGATTCATCTTCTCCGGTCATCTTCCTCGATTTTTCCGCCACCATCACAGTCTTCGATCATGGTTTCTCTGACAAGATGTGAACGATTCATCTTCTCCGACATCTACGTCTGTAGCTGTTAATTTATTAGTGGGGATTTGTTCAAGTTTGTTAGTGTATACAAACATAAAGACCAATAAAAATAGGGCTTACAAACATGAGGGACCAATGATGTAAATATCCAGAAATAAAATTGAGGTGATCTGGAAGGTTACCTACCATAGCAGGTTGGATGCATATAATAAAACAATTTAAATAGTTGAATGCATACAATAGGAGATTTGAAAGTTGTATCCATACAATAGGAATTTGTTGAAAGTTCAATACATTTTCAAATAACTTTCCCAATTTAATTTTATATTTACACTTTGACTCTAGTTTCAACTTTAACCGAATAATCTAGGACGAACTCATTTCTACATAGACTAAAATCACTTAGAACTCGTCATTTTTAGGAGGCCGGAATGACCAACTTACACTGCATACATCTATGCGCTTGTTTACCTCTTAATAAATGGTTCAATTCATTTACGTTTGTTTCTAACATCTGACTGACATATGTTACTGAATAGTTCAGCATACACTGTTGAACCATTCTGAACTGAAATTATCTTTAAGCATTAAGCACATGAATTTTACGTAATATTATCTTTAGATTATATCAACAACACTTATTAAACAAATATATTGTAGCTTTTATTCACGCCAAATGTTATAACGTAATTTTGCATCATTCACATTATTCACATTATTCGAAGTGATGGCGTAGCAACGGGCACGAGTTCTATATACCCACGACCCGCCCGTCGGGTTGTTTTTTTGCTCGTTGAGACCCGTTACCCGTCCGCAGGTAAAAAAAAAATTCGCCCATGCTCGTGACCCGCATATACCAATATACAACTTCGTTAATTTTTTTTTTTTTAAGAAAAGTTAGGAAATTTTATTAATTATAAACAATATATACAATTAACATGTGTAAAATGATGTGAAAGTAAAGTTTTTTACTTATATGTAACTATTATATTTTTAATCATTATTGCATTACAAGTAAAATTCCTTTTAAATTGATAATTGTATGTATAAACTCGCGGATAAATTAAAAAACGTCTCATGAATTAGCGGATCGGATTTTACCTGCGACGGGTAGTATGTACCCGCGACCCGTTGACTGGTATAATTTTTTACTCGTATCCGTGCCCGCGGGTAAGATTTTATGAGTTTACCTGCCCATCACGGATCGGGTACCGCAAGTCACGAGTTTTTCTCGCCCATTACCATCCCTAATTATTTGTTCAAATTAATTATTAAACAGGTTTTTGTCCTTCAAGATGCAACTTTATTCAGATGATTTGAATCATTCAGATTATGAATTATTTAACGCTTAATCGTTCACTTTATCAAACCCACCGTCAGTGAAACGTATACACCCATGGACCATCTTAAAAAAATAATAATAATAGAGGCATTGAATTGAAATAAATTAATTTAATATTAATATAATATCAATAGTGAATATTGAATATTATCTATATATATTATCTATATATACTATTAGAGAAAGTTAGATTACTATTGGTGAATAGTATCTCCTTCAAAACTTTAAACAATTGTACATTGACCTTTAAAAGTTGTACCCACAAGGGGTACTACTACGCTACAATATATATATATATATATATATATATATATATATATATATATATATATATATATATATATATATATATATATATATATATATATATATATATATATATATATATATATATATATTGTTATAATTCAGTAGGCTTATAACTACCTTTAATGGTTATAAGAACAAAGAGAGAAAAAGAGAGAAGAAGGAGAGAAGAAATATTGATATTGATATTTCAAGAGAAATGGTGCACCTTAAATGGTTACCATACATGTCTATTTATAGTATAAAATATTACTATGCAAGAAATATAATAATAATAAAATTAACATCCAATCTAGATATTTTATAACACAATCTAGATATTTTATAACACTCCCCCTTGGATGACAATTTTATTAGAGAATAACTAGTACTGCCTCGTTAAAAACCTTGCTAAAGAAAACTCATTGGGATAAAACTTTAGCTAAGGGAAAAAGAGTGCAGCATAAAGTTGACTCCCCCTCAAGTAGGCAACGCCTGAGTTGTTACATCTTCTGAACATGCCTCATGCCAATATTATGAACGTGTGTTCTGAAAATAGCAGTTAGCAGTGCTTTGGTATAAAGATCAGCAGAGTTGTTGATTGAACGTATCTCATTTTAATCTGGTTGTCTTTTACGATATCTTGAGTATATGAGAAAAATCTGAGGTTTTCATCTGAAACTGTATCATCTAAATCTTTTATGTACAAGTTTGGCCCTCGTGATTTGTCTACAGTCTCCTTCATGGTTTGTTCAAACCGTTGTTTCAGTTCCTATTCCCTTTCAGTCTTTTTCTGAGCCTTACCAATATACCATTCTTTTCCATCAAACTTATGACCGTTAAGACCGTTTATAGCTTTAGCGCCTCGTCAGCATTTATGTTTTGTTCTGTCATTTTTGATACTCTTCTTTCATTTGTATTATGTAAGCTGTATTATCTTCATAGATAGTTGTTACGCTTTTATAGCGTTCTAGTCCACAAGAATCAATAATGATTTGTATCATTGATCTTAACTAAAATCATTCCCGAGTAGCTTCATGTAATGCAATCACTTCGGCATGATTTGATGATGTTGCAACAAGTGTTTGTTTTGAGAACGTCATGATATTGCGGTGCCTCCATTTAGGAATACATATCCAGTTTGAGATTTAGCTTTATGTAGATCGGATAAATAATCTGCATCTGTATAACCAAACAAATCTTGTTTCGAGTTGTTAGAATAAAATAATTATAAATCAGTAGTTCCCCGAAGGTATCAAACTATTTGTTTGATCCCATTCCAATGTCTTTTGGTAGGGGCTGAGCTGAACCTTGTCAACAAATTAACTGCAAAAGAAATGTCAGATCTTGTATAATCTATAAGATACATAAGAACCTCAATTGCACTAAAATATAGAACTTCCGATCTGTTAAAATTTTCATGATCTTCGCAGGGATGAAATAGATCAGTGTCAATATTGAGTGATCTAACAACAATGAGTTTGTCTTTAAAAAAAATGTTTTAAAATCTTTTCGGTATAAGTTGTTTGATGTACAAGTAAACCATTAGGCATATGCTCAATTTGCAATCCAAGGTAATACTTGGTTTTTTCAAGATCTTTCATTTCAAAATAATTCTTTAGAAGTTGAATGATTTCATAGATCTCTTTATTTGTTCATATGATGTTAAGAACATTGACATAAACAACTACGATCTCATATCTGAACATTGTTTTTATAAAACATACGTGCAAAATAAGTTTATATTTATACCCTTTTTTTTATCAAGTAGTCATTTAATCGGTTATACCACATACGTCCCATTTGTATAAACCCACTTAGAAATCTTTGTGATTTAATGGAATATATTCCCTTGGGTTTTACATTAGATGCTTATGATACCTTAACCCTTTAGGTATATTCATATATATCACTATTAAGTGATCCATACAGATAAGTAGTAACAACATTCATGAGATGAATTTAAATAACTACCAGGTTGATTAAGTATCTAATAAGTAATTGTATCCATTACAGGAGGATAATTTTTTCTCCTAATTCATTTCTGGTCTTTGTGGGAAATATTGAGTTACAAGTCTAGTTTTGCCTTGTAACTTCATTTGCACATTTCTTTTCGGATAAAAATTCATTTGTATCCCATACGTTTCACATCTTTAAAAGTGATAACGATTGATCCGAAAACTTTTCTTTTATCGAGCGATTCTAATTCAGCTCTTATTGCTCCTTTCCATTGAGCTCAATCATGTCCATTTTGTATATTCAATGACAGATTTTAGTTCCAGATCATCATCTTTATTCATGATGTCATTGTAACATTATATGAAAATATCTCATAGAGATTTTAGTTTCATTTCGGTTCCATAATATTGCATAATTTATCGCAATTTTAGTATTTACATTTATCAATATCCTCTGCAGAAGGAATATTGATTTGTGGTTCTTCTTGAACACTTTCTCTTACCTCATTATCAGCTGATTTTCTTTTTTGAGGATTTTTATCTTCGAAACCAATTGATCTTCCACGTTTGATGTGTGGCAAAGACTCAACAGTGACATTATTGCCAGCTTTTGGAATTTCAGTTCGAGCTGGAGCATTTATCGCTGGTATATATGATTTAGTCACTTTTTTTTATATTTGTAAATGCATAAAGTAATTAATTTGCAAGTTCTTGCATATGCATTATTTTTGAACTTTCGTTTCACATTCTTTTGTGTGAGTTCAATATACCTTAATTGATGTTCACATCATAAAGTAATTAATGTTTTATTAAAATGACAATCAACAAAACGTGCTGTAAAAACATCACCCATCATGGGTTCAGTATATCTTATGATTGAAGATGTTTTATATCCAAAATATATTACCATCTTTCTTTGAAAAACCATTTTATTGTGTTGTGGTGATACAATTGGAACATACACTGCACAACCAATGTTTTAAGGTAGAAAATATTTGGCTCTTGGCCAAAATCAAGTATTAAGTGAAAATATTTACGACTTCCACATGGTATAATGCGAATTAATGTCGCAGCATGTAAATTTACATGTCCACATATAAATATTGAGAGATTTGTACTCATTATCAATTGTCTAGTTATTAGCTGTAAGCGTTTATCTATTGATTCAGCTAAACCAATTTTGTGTATGCACATGAGCAACTGGATGTTCAACAACAATCCCTGTAGATATATAATGATCATTAAATGCTTGAGATGTTAACTCACCAGCATTATCAAGTCTCATCCTTTTAATGGTGTAATCAGAATAATGTGTTCTCAATTTAATAATTTGTGCAAGAAACTTTGCAAATGCCATATTACGGCTTGATAACATACAAATATGAGACCATCCGCTAGATGCGTCTATTAGAACCATGAAATATCAAAATGGTTCACATGATGGATGAATTGGTTCATATATCTTACCTTGAATTCTTTCAAGAAACATTTGTGATTCTTTTTCACAATATACTTTTCATTAATCACCATATGTGCTTTCCATTAATCACCATATGTGTTTTTTTTTTTTTTATAAATCACCATATGTGTTTTTTTTTATATCATATATCCTTTTCACCATATACGCTTTTAATCATATGCGCTGTGTTTTTCACCATATGCGCTTTTAATCATATGCGATTTTCATCATATGCGTTGTGCTTTTCATCATATTCGCTTTTTATCATATGCGCTTATCATATGCGATGCGCTTTTTATCATATGCGCTTTTTTATGTGAATAGTAAATTAATTAATTTCGTTTTACTATTCATATGAATTAATTTAGATTTACTATTTTGTTAATTGAGTAATATATATATACATCATATACTTGTGACTCTGAAGGCTCAAATGAATTTGACCATATAGTTATACGTTGTACCTTGCACATTAATTTTCAGTAGAAGCTTTAGATGCATATTATTTTCAGTAGAAGTTTTAGATGCACTTTTTTTTTTAATCACCAAATACCACAAACACTTTGTTTGCGTTTGTTCATAGTCATCAATGAAAACCATTTTCTTTAATTTTATTTTATACAATAAAATTAACGCATCATTATTCTTTTCAAAAACAATAATCTATTGTTATTGTTCACTTGTGCCATGTTTAACAACAAAAGTCAACAACCTCTGTCTTGTTTGTTGTGGCAACTAAAAACAACCTTTGCTTTTGTTACCGAGAATCCAAGACCAAAAAACAATTAATTTTTAATTAATCTTTTATCAAAACCATAAATGATTTTATTGATCTACGTTGATATGGCCATAAAGAATTGACGGCTGACCTACTTTTGTAAGTGTATTTCGGCTATCATCCCGAAAACGCACAACGACCTTTTTTTTTTTTTTTATGAACTATTTGTTTCATATCTAGCTTAGGCAATTATTGTGAACATTTGGTCCCTATAAGAGCATTTATTTTTTAGACTTTTAGTTGATTTGTACTTGTCACAATTAGGGATAGCACCCGCGGGTCGTGGATGCGGATCCATTGGATCCATCACCCGTACCCGCGGATTTTTTTTAAGAGACATCCAATTGAACCCTTGTTCGTTGAAACAATTTGACTATATTTTTACTCCCCATTATTAAACGGGCCATTTTGATGCACACTCTTAAAAAAATAATTTGTTTTTTAAGTTTTATTATTCAACCTCCTTTTTTCAACGGTCACGTTTTTAACAAAACATTTGACAAGTTTGGAAAAAAGTTTTTTATTGATTATCATCAAAAGTTTTCTATTGTCACTCTACTGGATGGAATTATGGCATACAACCAAAATTGCAACCCAACACTACATAAGAACAAAAAGGTTGTTTTTAATTAACATATGTATATGTGTTAAACTCGGAATAATAATAACTTATTTTAGAAAATTAACATAAGACATGTTGAAACATTTTTGTCACATTTAGCTCATCAAGTCTAATACTTATCATTGATAGATTTTATCACGTCTAGGAGATGTTTACTTTTTTCTTGTATTAAGTCCTACTTTCATTTACCTTTGTTTGGAAAAAAGTTTTTTTTTTACTTTGCTTTCCCCCTTTCTGTAAAACTCATTTAAACACTTTCTTTGTTTTTTTTTTTTAAAAAACTTCCTTTTTTTTACGTTACCCGTAAATTATAAATATATAAAAAAAACTTTTTGTTTAAATTTTTTTTCTAGTTTTTAAAAGGCCACTTGACCAATTTTTTAATTCTTTCACAACACCTGATATCGTGATCGTGACCTTTCACCAAAGCAAGAGATATTCTTGATAAACTAAACACGGACTCGTGTTTGAAATTGTCGGCCACAAAAAAATTCATTTGATAAAAGTATATATTTTTTTTTTAGTTATAGAAGGAGACCACTTCATTTTCAATACTTCATTTTTGACAAAAAAAACTATTACATTTTACCATCCCCTTTTTTTTCTTACTTTACCTTTTAAGATATACTTTTAATAAAAATACAAACTACTTTTTCTTATTTTAACTTTTAAGATTTACTTTTAATAAAAATACAAACTACTTTTTGTATTTTAACTTTTAAGATTTACTTTTAATAAAAGTACAAACTACTTTTTCTTATTTTAACTTTTAAGATTTACTTTTAATAAAAATACAAACTATTTTTTTATTTTAACTTTTAAAATTATAAATTTAAGAATAAACATTAGTATGCATAAAATAAATAATGATTAATTGCATAAGTAATCATAAATGTTAGATAACATATAAAGACCCCGTCGTATTCGTATTGATCGGAATTAATCTCGACCCATGGTACCGTGTTGTCAAATGACGTGTTGCGTACATAAAGTACCGTGTTGTCAAATGACGTGTTGCGTACAATCATGAGGTCTTATTAACATAAATATAAATGTTAGTGAAGTTAATAAGAGTTAGATTACAGAAAATATAATTCAGGTGGTATAACCGACCATATATAACTTAAATAACATAAATATATATGCTATTAGAGAAAGTTGGATTACTATTGGTGAATAGTATCCCCTTCAAAACTTTAAACAATTGTACATTGACCTTTAAAAGTTGTACCCACAAGGGGTACTACTACGCTACAATATATATATATATATATATATATATATATATATATATATATATATATATATATATATATATATTGTAACACCCTAGGCAAATCCTACATCGCCCACGAACATGAGTGATCATGAGATTATAAGGTAATACTCACGCTTAAATGACACAACGCGTTTTGGGATCACAGGCTGAGTAGAAGTGCGAGTACGTTGTGGTTAAGCGTGCTCGGGCGAGAGCACTACCAGGATGCGTGACCTCCTGGGAAAGTGCTTCTCGTGTGTGATCGCCAAGAAAAAGCCGTGCGCCTGCGGGCAAAGCGTGTTAAGCTGGGGTATTACAGAATGGTATCAGACCCCCTCATGTGCCGTTGGGGGTGGTGGGGCAAACCTCATCGAGGACGATGATGTAGAGACCCGTCCTAATCCATCTGGACGAAGTCTTCAATAGTTGGTCCCATTGCGAGGTTCTGACATCTATATGCCATGAACGACTCCATGTAATATGAGCAAATGTACAGCGGGAGATTTCATTCGTACCTGAGAATAAACATGCTTTAAAGTGTCAACCAAAAGGTTGGTGAGTTCATAAGTTTATCATAAAACAATAAAATTAATCATTTTGATAGACCACAAGATTTAAATCCTGCATGGTACAAATGGGCCCGAATCCTATACCCACCTGTAGTATACATGCGATATCTTTTAAATACAGTACACCTTTCTCGTGTACGAAATCATCTTTCATAAATCTTAGTAACCGTACACATATCTCGTGCACAAAAATAACATACACATAACCTGTGTATAAAATCATTCTCTCGATACATAACATTCATATCAATTGGTGGCAATTATCATGTCCACATAATTCAATGGTGGCAATTATCATGTCCACATAATTCAACGGTGGCAATTATCATGTCCACATAATTCAACAATAATCCGCAGAACTTCTGTCTGCATAATAATTCATTCGAGGAATGTTTTGCTTGTGTCTATCTCGTCAAATATTTATAAAAGCATTTCATGTATTCGCAGTTCAAAATATATTTCAAAAGCATTTAATAAAGCAGTTATAAAAACAGCGCATGTATTCTCATTCTCAAAAATATAAAGAGTAAAAGGGAGCAAATGAACTCACCATACTGTATTTTGTAGTAAAAATACATATGACGTCATTTAACAAGTGTAGGGTTGACCTCGAATTCACGAACCTATATCATTTATATATCTATTAATACATATATTTGTAATCGAACAAATTTGTATATTATTAGTGATATAATTGTTATTCTAATAAATTTTATGTTTCATTAATAACTAATTTAAATATTTGTACTTTAAATAATTAATATTTATTGTAATACAGATATGTTATATGTATTAACTATAGTGTTATATAACTAAAAAAATCATTTGATAAAATAATATCAATAATAATAAATAAAAAAATTGTATTATTTTACAATAATAATATTAGTAAATATACCTAATAATGATGATAATACTAATTATGATACTAATATTAATGTTTATAATTTTTAATAATATTGATAATAATAATAATAATAATAATAATAATAATAATAATAATAATAATAATAATAATAATAATAATAATAATAATAATATTAATGTTTATCATCAACTTTCGGCTGTTGAGGTCGTTTACGGTTGTCTACGGTTTCTGCTGCTTCATTCAGCTTTTTCAACATTCATAGTATTGATTTGTAGACTGAGTGATTTTCAGAATTTCATAATGAAAGATCATAATTCTAAGAGATGAATGTTATACATATAACTGTTGATGTAGATATGCTGTGAGTTTTCAAAGTACTGATTGCTGATTCCCGGTAATTGGTATGTCAGTTCTCGTTACAAGATGAGGATGAGTATATGATACGGTTTCAATGAATGAATATAATGATTTATCATAGAGATTTAAGTCAAAAAGTAACGAGGTTGCTGGTAAGTTTACTGCTAATGTGGTAGAATATAAACGGTTCCCCGGTAACGATGACGAAAGGCAAACTTATATATCAAGGTTATAATAAGACCAATCCGGATGAAAAGTCGAAGTTGACTTGCTGAAGCTGTGACAAAACTGGCTATTTTGAAAAGGAATTGCAATGTTATTTTCGGTAATAACAATGCCAAAGGATCTAGCGCAGATACGTGTTAAACGTTTACTCAGGTTCCGAGTGTTTTCAGGTGCATAACTATATGTATAAATATTTTCTTCCGTAGATGAAGTGTGGTTGGTTCATCTTTTCGATTGAGGTGTTTTCAAGAATCATGAAAGGTTTGAACGCAGATTGTAATCGTCAAGATACAAATGAGGTTTAAGATAAAATCAAGTGGCAAACTTGAAGAATTGTTTAGTTTCATATGTTATAATTAATATTTTAATTCATTTTAATTGTCCAATGTCGACAGTCCACAGTTGATAGTCCACAGTTGACAGTTCAATATTTCATATATAGCTTAATATATAATATTCGAATTAATTAATACGTATCGTGACCCGTGTACATGTCTCAGACTCGATCACAACTCAAAGTATATATATTATTGTAGAATCAACCTCAACCCTGTATAGCTAACTCCTGCATTACTGCATATAGAGTGTCTATGGTTATTCCAAATAATATATATAGATGTGTCGAGATGATATGTCAAAACCTTGTATACGTGTCCCGATATTTAAAGTGCGTAAAATAAATAACAAAAATTGGATGACGATAAAATTGCGAGAATATAAATTGTGATAAATAAATTGCGATAAATAAAATGTGATACGGAATTAACAGTTAGCTAGGAACAGTTAGCTAGGAACAGTTAGCGTGGATTCTTAACAAAATTTTCTTCATAGTTAATTTGTTTGTTTCTAACAGATTTTATTTTGTCCAATGTTTTCTTCATTATGCCACTTGTTGTATTCTAATAAATCAAAATCCAAATATGAATTTGAATAAAAATGGTTATTCTGCGGTGAACGGATACATATATCTGTGGATGTAAGTAGGATAGTAAATGACTGTTGAATCAGATTCGAAGAATGTACAATGTAACTTATTAATGTGAAATCTAAATATTCCTCGGGTATTACCTACCCGTTAAAATATTTTCACCATTAACAGTTTGTACGAAAGAATTTTTAATTACAATCTTTATGAAAATATATATACATATATATTTTCTTCAGATATAATAACGGATTTAATGAGTTAATGTGATATTAATCTCATTTGATTTATTGTTAGAACAAGAATATATAATCTCTAAAACATTAGAGATTACATAATCGCCATACTGAACGAAGATAATTGATGTAGAACGATACGTAGAACGATGATTATACTCGAGGTACGGAATGAGATATTGAGGCATGTGATGTTGAAACTTGGGTTGTTGGTGGTACTGGTGTTGCCAGTGCTGTTACTGAAGTTGGTAGGTTTTGCACCACGTTTTCCAAATTAATTACTCGAGCGCGAAGTTCGTTGACTTCTTCTATTACTCCGGGATGATTGTCGGTAAAAACGAGCGGATGAATAAGGTTTAGAATTGTGGATAGAATATAATCGTGTCGAACTACTCTAGAAATGAGGCTGAAAATGGTGTTTCGGATAGATTCGCTGGTAAGTGCTTCAGGTTCTTCGCCAAGATGGAAATTTGGTTGGTGGAAAGGAATTGCCTTCTTCTCGTTTTTGTTGATTAAGTCGACTACGAACTCATCAGATGAATTGGGGATGGCTGATTGTTTGATTCATTCTGGTGACACCGCTTTCGGAGCTTAGGTGAATATCCATGTCGGAATAGCTGTCGGAATAACTATCGGAATAGCTATCGAAATCTGAGGGACTCGAACTGATTGAGGGATTCATCCCGTACGATCAGATGAAGGATTTTTGATAAGAAATAGATTATAGGATATAGATTAGTACCCTGCAATACATAATTTACATATGCATATATAATACTAAAATCCCATAAGTTACGGAGGAAACTACGGAAGCTGTCAGGCATCGGTAACAATAACAGGTACGCTAAGATATGAATTTGTCTATACACTATTCATGCAATCAAAGCAGTAAAATGTATCTAGACTAAGAATGATAAGTAAGTGATTTCCTAAGGATGATAAGCAGATGATTTCCGACTAGAAATGATAAGCAAAACTTTTGACATGCAGACACGGTCGAAGTCCAGACTCACTAATGCACCTAAACAACTACCAGTTAGTCACGCTAATGCAAGACCTGGTTCGCTAAAACCACCGCTCTGATACCACCTGTAGAGACCCGTTCTAATCCATCTGGACGAAGTCTTTAACAGTTGGTCCCATTGCGAGGTTCTGACCTCTATATGCCATGAACGACTCCATGTAATATGAGCAAATGTACAGCGGAATATTTCATTCGTACCTGAGAATAAACATGCTTTAAAGTGTCAACCAAAAGGTTGGTGAGTTCATAAGTTTATCATAAAAGAATAAAATTAATCATTTTGATAGACACAAGATTTAAATCCTGCATGGTACAAATGGGCCCGAATCCTATACCCACCTGTAATGTACATGCGATATCTTTTAAATACAGTTGACCTTTCTCGTGTACGAAATCATCTTTCATAAATCTTAGTAACCGTACACATATTTCGTGCACAAAAATAACATACACATAACCTGTGTATAAAATCATTCTCTCGATACATAACATTCATATCAATTGGTGGCAATTATCATGTCCACATAATTCAACGGTGGCAATTATCATGTCCACATAATTCAACGGTGGCAATTATCATGTCCACATAATTCAACAATAATCCGCAGAACTTCTGTCTGCATAATAATTCATTCGAGGAATGTTTTGCTTGTGTCTATCTCGTCAAACATTTATAAAAGCATTTCATGTATTCGCAGTTCAAAATATATTTCAAAAGCATTTAATAAAGCAGTTATAAAAACAGCGCATGTATTCTCATTCCCAAAAATATAAAGAGTAAAATGGAGCAAATGAACTCACCATACTGTATTTTGTAGTAAAAATACATATGACGTCATTTAACAAGTGTAGGGTTGACCTCGAATTCACGAACCTATATCATTTATATATCTATTAATACATATATTTGTAATCGAACAAATTTGTATATTATTAGTGATATAATTGTTATTCTAATAAATTTTATGTTTCATTAATAACTAATTTAAATATTTGTACTTTAAATAATTAATATTTATTGTAATACAGATATGTTATATGTATTAACTATAGTGTTATATAACTAAAAAAATCATTTGATAAAATAATATCAATAATAATAAATAAAAAATTGTATTAATTTACAATAATAATATTAGTAAATATACCTAATAATGATGATAATACTAATTATGATACTAATATTAATGTTTATAATTTTTAATAATATTGATAATAATAATAATAATAATAATAATAATAATAATTAAAATAATAATAATAGTAAATAAAAAAAAATGATACTTTGGTTAATTTTTAATAATAATAAGGATAGTTTTAATATCAATACTTATATGACATTCATAATAATAATTCTATATCTATTAATAATGATAATAATACTGATAATGATAATGATAAAAATTATAATAATAATAATAATAATAATAATAATAATAATAATAATAATAATAATAATAATAATAATAATTATAATAATAATTATAATAAAACTAAAAGTGTACAACCTTTGTAGACAAGCTTTAAAAAAAATGCCTTAGCCCGGATTCGAACTCATGACCTCTCGTTCACACACTATCATCCCAAACCACTAATCCATTTCTATCTTTCTTGTATATAAAGAAACCCAATTATATTTCACTTATTCTCTTTAGCCCAACGCAGCCCAACAAAATAAAACGGCCCAATGGAAACAATACGTGGCCCAACTGTCTAAATTATAACAATCCAATATAACGATCCACTAATAACCCAAATCAATATCGGGTTAAAATAAAAAAAAATATGTGCGTGGGTTCATGAACGTCTCCTCATGGCCCCCTCCCTCTTCTTATTATATGTAAAAGCAACTATCAATCAATTATAATCACAGCTTCTTGTCATAATTCCTCACCGGCCTACATCATTATCATCGCTTTTTCCATCATCCTAATCATCATCATACTCTTTGTATATTCATCATCATCGTTTTACGAAAAGAAAATCATCATCATTCATCCATCTATAGTTCGCTGAAACAGGCACAAGAAAATAATCGTAACAGGAACCGTCACGATCATCATCATCTTTGTCAACAGCTGCAGTAGCGAGATAGGAGTAAACAGAAACATGATGGTAAATGGTGACTTCGATCAAATAGGGGTGGTCTTTGTTTGTGAACAATATTAAACAAGTCGAATAGTAGCTCAAGTCCAGTCGTAGGGGAGAAGTGGTGGTGTTCGAATGTTGAATTAATAGCAGCAACAAATATTTGGAAAAATCATAACTGTAACAATCAAGGTTAAATTGGTGTTGTGGGTAGGATTCAAACATGCATTACTCGTACAGCAGGTTCATCATCATCGTTATGATTTTTACTCATTAACATAAAAAGCTTTCCATTATTGATCTTGTAGAATTTATTATGTTGCAGCAACCATGATTAAAAGTTTGATGGAGCTGATGCTTGGTTGATGGTTTGTTCGAAATAGATGCAAGAGAAAGAAAAAGAAAAACGGAAGTGTGTTATGGTAATGGTGGTGGCTTACTTCGTTGGAATAGTAGTAGTTTTGATGATGATATGGAGACTGTTTATGCCTGCACAAACAATAGAAAAATTTGGGTTTAACGCGCTCAAATAGCAGCAGTTTTTGATCGTGTTAGTTTGGCGATTTGCTGCGTGTTTATGATAGAGAAACATAAAAACGTTGCACTAGATGATAATGGCTCGTGGTTGGTGGTTGTCAATCGGTATTAAAATCAAGAAGGTGGTTACTTGGTGGTTCTTGATATCCGAAAACAAAACATAATAAACATGCAATAATATGAAGGTAGCAGGTGATGTTGATGGTGGGTTGTTGTTATGGTGAAAGTGGTGGGTTTCGTTCATCGGTAGGAATTTAGAAGTGAAAGCCGAAGGTGGTGTTTGTTTGGGAGTCTTGTCGAACATTATCACAAAGTGATTGTTGGGTGGTGATTTAAGGTGGTGGTACGTGTGGTTGTAGCTGCGAAAACGGGAAGAAGAACAAGGTGAATAAAGATGATGTGGATTTGTATTGTGTATTGTATGAATACAGAAGAAAATATGTGTGGTTCTTCATAGGTGGTTGTAGGTAGGATATATATAAATTTTATAGACTTAGTTGGATTGCTCTTGTCAAAAAGGAGAACATAATTGTGAGTTAAGTCAAGAAAGTATACCTATAGTGTTAATATATTTCAGTAGCAACAAAAAGATATATTAAATATTCAGTAGTTTAAACTTCCTAATTCAAATGTGTGAAACATAGCTCATTATCTGCTGACACTTATTTCCCCGAGTATTATATCGTGGTTCATTGTTAAACAGCTTAGATATAAAAAGTGTTCCTAAAAAATCCCAAAATTTTAAATTAAGTACATTTAATTATTTCGATCATTACTGTTTTAAAACCTGATTAAAAAGGTGTGTCTAATATTTATTTTTAATTGCCAGTAATCTATACGGAGTATTAAAATTCAATTCGAAGTATCTAAATATATATTCTTAGCAAACTTAAAATTCATAAAACTTAATTATGGTCCAACGTTACTTTTCAAATTCACATAAGTTCATATTTAGTCTTGTTTAATATCAACCATAAAATTGATCTGTCATTCGAGCTCGATCCCAACTCAAAATTAAATATTTTTTAAAATTAATCAGATAGATTCTAAATATATATTTTTATAAAGCTAAAGTTGATATAACTTATTTTAGATCACCATTATTTTAAACTTACATAAGTTCGTATTAAACTTCTCTAAATAATAATCGAAACGTCCAACGAGTATTACAATTATTAAATAATTTTATTTAATATACTCTATACATATATTTATATTTATTTTTATATGTATACACATTTATTTACAAATAATGGTTCATGAATCGTCAATAATGGTCGAAGGTCAATTGAATATATGAAATAGTTCAAAATTTTTGAGACGCAACATAACGAACTTTGCTTATCGTATCTAAATCATATAAATATTAAGTTTAAATTTAGTCGAAAATTCCCGGGTCATCACAGTACCTACCCGTTAAAGAAATTTCGTCCCGAAATTTGAGTGAGGTAGTCATGGTTAACAATAAAAATGTTTTCATGACCAATATGAGTTGATAATTAGAGGTTTATCATCATTGAATAATAATGATAAAATAATTCGATTATTCTAAGAATACGAATGAAGCTATCGCAAAAGAGTGAATTGAAGAAAATAAGATTTTCCTTAGTTTTTGACGTAAACAGGGTTGAATTCCGGAATTTAAGGGATTTATAGAAAATCTCCGAAATCGAAAAGATTTGATTCTTCGGTGAGTAAGGAATTTAAGATCTCTGTAATTAAATACTGTAATCTGCCTCGATTACTCTATCTGGTATTTCCATTATAAATTAAGCTCTTCCGTTCCATTATTCTCACCATTCCTATACTTTCTTTCTTAGTTCATACATCCAAAAGATTGTGAAAATGCTTAATTCAGTTTTAATCCTTGATATTTTTCTAATTATCATTTCTGTCATCCTTCTTTTCAATCTTCCATCAGAAGAATCTATTGACTTCTACTATTACCTTGGGGTGATACTATTCTTAATTATACCGTGTCTTTATATTGCTATTTGTATTGATATCCATGATTTGTAACCTCCGTGTTGTTATTGGGCTTTATATTTTCTCTTATATTTTGGAGCTCTTTACCTTCTTATTCTCTTCTTGACCTCTAGTAAGCCGAGTAATGGTTCATAATTCGTAAGTATGGGGTTTTGAATGAACTTCATGTTCTAAACAAGAAAGAACGTAATAGCACGATTTGATTTGTCAAATTACAAGAATAACTGAGAATAGAACTATTAAGAATATATATTTCCTGATACATTCATAAGTTAATCAGAATGAAAGAGTTATGTAACATAGCACATGATGACGTTATAGTCTGTGAATCATCACGTTCCATTAGAAACTCAGCATGACTTACTGTAATATAATCACGTTGATCAAGTGTCATTATATTATACTAACTCATGCATCAGTTCCCAACATTACTTCAATAACATTCATATTTTAAGCTCGAAAGTTTACAGAATATAGAAACTAACAGTTTCTATATGATGTAACACTGATAGCACTAATAGGTTAATGATTCAGATAAAAATAGTTATGAAAATATCTTCAGAAATATGGAGGATATTTATAATGAAAGATATGATGATATCTTGGAATTTTTGAATCAAGTTGCGATGAAGAAATTCATTCATAATTCAAACTCGAATTTTAAAGAAATTAAAAAACTAAAGTAGTTTCCTTTATAATGTAATATAGATAGCAGGAAAAAAATAAATAATTTTGGACAATAATCTTTATGAAAATATCCTCAGAAATATCGAAGATATTTATTTGGAATTTCTAAGTTTGAAGGCTGATGAAGAAAATTTGTCCGCAAGAATTTAGAGTCAGGAGTAAGGTATTCGCTAAAGATTTCATCAGAAACAGAATCATCAGGATTCTTAATGTACAAGTTTAGTCCTTGTGATTTGTTCAGAGACTCCTTCGTAGTTTGCTCAATTAGTTTTTCAGTTTCAAACTTTTTCTGAACTTTGCCAACATACAATTCTTTATCATCAACTTTCGGCTGTTGAGGTCGTTTACGGTTGTCTACGGTTTCTGCTGCTTCATTCAGCTTTTTCAACATTCATAGTATTGATTTGTAGACTGAGTGCTTTTCAGAATTTCATAATGAAAGATCATAATTCTAAGAGATGAATGTTATACATATAACTGTTGATGTAGATATGTTGTGAGTTTTCAAAGTACTGATTGCTGATTCCCGGTAATTGGTATGTCAGTTCTCGTTACAAGATGCGGATGAGTATATGATACGGTTTCAATGAATGAATATAATGATTTATCATAGAGATTTAAGTCAAAAATTAACGAGGTTGCTGGTAAGTTTACTGCTAATGTGGTGGAATATAAACGGTTCCCCGGTAACGATGATGAAAGGCAAACTTATATATCAAGGTTATAATAAGACCAATCCGGATGAAAAGTCGAAGTTGACTTGCTGAAGCTGTGACAAAACTGGCTATTTTGAAAAGGAATTGCAATGTTATTTTCAGTAATAACAATGCCAAAGGATCTAGCGCAGATACGTGTTAAACGTTTACTCAGGTTCTGAGTGTTTTCAGGTGCATAACTATATGTATAAATCTTTTCTTCTGTAGATGAAGTGTGGTTGGTTCATCTTTTCGATTGAGGTGTTTTCAAGAATCATGAAAGGTTTGAACGCTGATTGTAATCGTCAAGATACAAATGAGGTTTAAGATAAAATCAAGTGGCAAACTTGAAGAATTGTTTAGTTTCATATGTTATAATTAATATTTTAATTCATTTTAATTGTCCAATGTCGGCAGCCCACAGTTGATAGTCCACAGTTGACAGTCCAATATTTCATATATAGCTTAATATATAATATTCGAATTAATTAATACGTATCGTGACCCGTGTACATGTCTCAGACTCGATCACAACTCAAAGTATATATATTATTGTAGAATCAACCCCAACCCTGTATAGCTAACTCCCGCATTACTGCATATAGAGTGTCTATGGTTATTCCAAATAATATATATAGATGTGTCGATATGATATGTCAAAACCTTGTATACGTGTCCCGATATTTAAAGTGCGTAAAATAAATAACAAAAATTGGATGACGATAAAATTGCGAGAATATAAATTGCGATAAATAAATTGCGATAAATAAAATGTGATACGAAATTAACAGTTAGCTAGGAACAGTTAGCGTGGATTCTTAACAAAATTTTCTTCATAGTTAATTTGTTTGTTTCTAACAGATTTTATTTTGTCCAATATTTTCTTCATTATGCCACTTGTTGTATTCTAATAAATCAAAATCCAAATATGAATTTGAATAAAAATGGTTATTCTGCGGTGAATGGATACATATATCTGTGGATGTAAGTAGGATAGTAAATGACTGTTGAATCAAATTCGAAGAATGTACAATGTAACTTATTAATGTGAAATCTAAATATTCCTCGGGTATTACCTACCCGTTAAAATATTTTCACCATTAACAGTTTGTACGAAAGAATTTTTAATTACAATCTTTATGAAAATATATATACATATATATTTTCTTCAGATATAATAACGGATTTAATGAGTTAATGTGATATTAATCTCATTTGATTTATTGTTAGAACAAGAATATATAATCTCTAAAACATTAGAGATTACATAATCGCCATACTGAACGAAGATAATTGATGTAGAACGATACGTAGAACGATGATTATACTCGAGGTACGGAATGAGATATTGAGGCGTGTGATGTTGAAACTTGGGTTGTTGGTTGTACTGGTGTTGCCGGTGCTATTGCTGAAGTTGGTAGGTTTTGCACCACGTTTTCCAAATTAATTACTCGAGCGCGAAGTTCGTTGACTTCTTCTATTACTCCGGGATGATTGTCAGTAAAAACGAGCGGATGAATAAGGTTTAGAATTGTGGATAGAATATAATCGTGTCGAACTACTCTAGAAATGAGGCTGAAAATGGTGTTTCAGATAGATTCGCCGGTAAGTGCTTCAGGTTCTTCGCCAAGATGGAAATTTGGTTGGTGGAAAGGAATTGCCTTCTTCTCGTTTTTGTTGATTAAGTCGACTACGAACTCATCAGATGAATTGGGGATGGCTGATTGATTGATTCATTCTGGTGACACCGCTTTAGGAGCTTAGGTGAATATCCATGTCGGAATAGCTGTCGGAATAACTATCGGAATAGCTATCGAAATCTGAGGGACTCGAACTGGTTGAGAGATTCATCCCGTACGATCAGATGAAGGATTTTCGATAAGAAATAGATTATAGGATATAGATTAGTACCCTGCAATACATAATTTACATATGCATATATAATACTAAAATTCCATAAGTTACGGAGGAATCTACGGAAGCTGTCAGGCATCGGTAACAATAACAGGTACGCTAAGATATGAATTTGTCTATACACTATTCATGCAATCAAAGCAGTAAAATGTGTCTAGAGTAAGAATGATAAGCAAGTGATTTTCTAAAGATGATAAGCAGATGATTTTCGACTAGAAATAATAAGCAAAACTTTTGACATGCAGACACGGTCGAAGTCCAGACTCACTAATGCACCTAAACAACTACCAGTTAGTCACACTAATGCAAGACCTGGTTCGCTAAAACCACTGCTCTGATACCACCTGTAGAGACCCGTCCTAATCTATCTGGACGAAGTCTTCAACAGTTGGTCCCATTGCGAGGTTCTGACCTCTATATGCCATGAACGACTCCATGTAATATGAGCAAATGTACAGCGGAAGATTTCATTCGTACCTGAGAATAAACATGCTTTAAAGTGTCAACCAAAAGGTTGGTGAGTTCGTAAGTTTATCATAAAACAATAAAATTAATCATTTTGATAGACACAAGATTTAAATCCTGCATGGTACAAATGGGCCCGAATCCTATACCCACCTGTAATGTACATGCGATATCTTTTAAATACAGTACACCTTTCTCGTGTACGAAATCATCTTTCATAAATCTTAGTAACCGTACACATATTTCGTGCACAAAAATAACATACACATAACCTGTGTATAAAATCATTCTCTCGATACATAACATTCATATCAATTGGTGGCAATTATCATGTCCACATAATTCAATGGTGGCAATTATCATGTCCACATAATTCAACGGTGGCAATTATCATGTCCACATAATTCAACGGTGGCAATTATCATGTCCACATAATTCAACAATAATCTGCAGAACTTCTGTCTGCATAATAATTCATTCGAAGAATGTTTTGCTTGTGTCTATCTCGTCAAACATTTATAAAAGCATTTCATGTATTCGCAGTTCAAAATATATTTCAAAAGCATTTAATAAAGCAGTTATAAAAACAGCGCATGTATTCTCATTCCCAAAAATATAAAGAGTAAAATGGAGCAAATGAACTCACCATACTGTATTTTGTAGTAAAAATACATATGACGTCATTTAACAAGTGTAGGGTTGACCTCGAATTCACGAACCTATATCATTTATATATCTATTAATACATATATTTGTAATCGAACAAATTTGTATATTATTAGTGATATAATTGTTATTCTAATAAATTTTATGTTTCATTAATAACTAATTTAAATATTTGTACTTTAAATAATTAATATTTATTGTAATACAGATATGTTATATGTATTAACTATAGTGTTATATAACTAAAAAAATCATTTGATAAAATAATATCAATAATAATAAATAAAAAAATTGTATTATTTTACAATAATAATATTAGTAAATATACCTAATAATGATGATAATACTAATTATGATACTAATATTAATGTTTATAATTTTTAATAATATTGATAATAATAATAATAATAATAATTATAATAATAATTAAAATAATAATAATAGTAAATAAAAAATATATGATACTTTGGATAATTTTTAATAATAATAAGGATAGTTTTAATATCAATACTTATATGACATTCATAATAATAATTCTATATCTATTAATAATGATAATAATACTGATAATGATAATGATAATAATTATAATAATAATACTAATAATAATAATAATAATAATAATAATAATAATAATAATAATAATAATAATAATAATAATAATAAAAATAAAAGTGTACAACCTTTGAAGACAAGCTTTAAAAAAATGCCTTAGCCCGGATTCGAACCCATGACCTCTCGTTCACACACTATCATCCCAAACCACTAATCCATTTCTATGTTTCTTGTATATTAAGAAACCCAATTATATTTCACTTATTCTCTTTGGCCCAACGCAGCCCAACAAAATAAAACGGCCCAATGGAAACAAGATGTGGTAGCCACCCGGGAAAGGCAAATGTGGTAGCCGACGCCTTGAGCAGGAAGGACAGAGAACCCATTCGAGTAAAATCTATGAATATAATGATTCACAATAACCTTACTACTCAAATAAAGGAGGCGCAACAAGGAGTTTTAAAAGAGGGAAATTTAAAGGATGAAATACCTAAAGGATCGGAGAAGCATCTTAATATTCGGGAAGACGGAACCCAGTATAGGGCTGAAAGGATTTGGGTACCAAAATTTGGAGATATGAGAGAAATGGTACTTAGAGAAGCTCATAAAACCAGATACTCAATACATCCTGGAACGGGGAAGATGTACAAGGATCTTAAGAAACATTTTTGGTGGCCACCGATATTGCTAAATATGTAGGAGAATGTTTGACGTGTTCTAAGGTCAAAGCTGAACATCAGAAACCATCAGGTCTACTACAACAACCTGAAATCCCGGAATGGAAATGGGAAAACATTACCATGGATTTCATTACTAAATTGCCAAGGGCTGCAAGTGGCTAGGATACTATTTGAGTAATAGTTGATCGTCTCACCAAGTCAGCACACTTCCTGCCAATAAGAGAAGATGACAAGATGGAGAAGTTAGCACGACTGTATTTGAAGGAAGTCGTCTCCAGACATGGAATACCAATCTCTATTATCTCTGATAGGGATGGCAGATTTATTTCAAGATTCTGGCAGACATTACAGCAAGCATTGGGAACTCGTCTAGACATGAGTACTGCCTATCATCCACAAACTGATGGGCGGAGCGAAAGGACGATACAAACGCTTGAAGACATGCTACGAGCTTGTGTTATTGATTTCGAAAACAGTTGGGATCGACATCTACCGTTAGCAGAATTTTCCTACAACAACAGCTACCATTCAAGCATTGAGATGGCGCCGTTTGAAGCACTTTATGGTAGAAAGTGCAGGTCTCCGATTTGTTGGAGTGAAGTGGGGGATAGACAGATTACGGGTCCGGATATAATACAAGAAACTACCGAGAAGATCATCCAAATTCAACAACGGTTGAAAACCGCTCAAAGTCGACAAAAGAGCTACGCTGACATTAAAAGAAAAGATATAGAATTTGAAATTGGAGAGATGGTCATGCTTAAAGTTGCACCTTGGAAAGGCGTTGTTCGATTTGGTAAACGAGGGAAATTAAATCCAAGGTATATTGGACCATTCAAGATTATTGATCGTGTCGGACCAGTAGCTTACCGACTTGAGTTACCTCAACAACTCGCGGCTGTACATAACACTTTCCACGTCTCAAATTTGAAGAAATATTTTGCTAAAGAAGATCTCACTATTCCGTTGGACGAAATCCAAATCAACAAAAAACTTCAATTTATCGAAGAACCCGTCGAAATAATGGATCGTGAGGTTAAAAGACTTAAGCAAAACAAGATACCAATTGTTAAGGTTTCAATGGAATGCTCGTAGAGGACTCGAGTTCACCTGGGAATGAGAAGATCAGATGAAGAAGAAATACCCGCATTTATTTTCAGAAGATACGTCAACACCTCCAACTGCTTAAAATTTCGGGACGAAATTTAATTTAACGGGTAGGTACTGTAGTGACCCGAACTTTTCCATGTTTATATATATATTAAATGAAATTGTTATTTACATGATTAAGTGTTTCCAACATGTTAAGCAATCAAACTTGTTAAGACTTGATTAATTGAAATAGGTTTCATATAGACAATTGACCACCCAAGTTGACCGGTGATTCACGAACGTTAAAACTTGTAAAAACTATATGATGACATATATATGGATATATATATATATAGTTAACATGATATTATGATAAGTAAACATATCATTAAGTATATTAACAATGAACTACATATGTAAAAACAAGACTACTAACTTAATGATTTTGAAACGAGACATATATGTAACGATTATCGTTGTAACGACATTTAATGTATATATATATCATATTAAGAGATATTCATACATCATAATATCATGATAATATAATAATTTAAAATCTCATTTGATATTATAAACATTGGGTTAACAACACTTAACAAGATCGTTAACCTAAAGGTTTCAAAACAACATTTACATGTAACGACTAACGATGACTTAACGACTCAGTTAAAATGTATATACATGTAGTGTTTTAATATGTATTCATACACTTTTTAAAGACTTCAATACACTTATCAAAATACTTCTACTTAACAAAAATGCTTACAATTACATCCTCGTTCAGTTTCATCAACAATTCTACTCGTATGCACCCGTATTCGTACTCGTACAATACACAGCTTTTAGATGTATGTACTATTGGTATATACACTCCAATGATCAGCTCTTAGCAGCCCATGTGAGTCACCTAACACATGTGGGAACCATCATTTGGCAACTAGCATGAAATATCTCATAAAATTACAAAAATATGAGTAATCATTCATGACTTATTTACTTGAAAACAAAGTTACATATCCTTTATATCTAATCCATACACCAACGACCAAAAACACCTACAAACACTTTCATTCTTCAATTTTCTTCATCTAATTGATCTCTCTCAAGTTCTATCTTCAAGTTCTAAGTGTTCTTCATAAATTCCAAAAGTTCTAGTTTCATAAAATCAAGAATACTTCCAAGATTGCAAGTTTACTTCCAAGTTTTCTAAATCCATTCCAAGTAATCATCCAAGATCAAGAAACCTTTGTTACTTACAGTAGGTTATCTTTCTAATACAAGGTAATAATCATATTCAAACTTTAATTCAATTTCTATAACTATAACAATCTTATTTCGAGTGGAAATCTTACTTGAAATTGTTTTCGTGTCATGATTCTGCTTCAAGAACTTTCAAGCTATCCAAGGATCCTTTGAAGCTAGATCTATTTTTCTCATTTCCAGTAGGTTTATCCAAGGAACTTGAGGTAGTAATGATGTTCATAACATCATTCGATTCATACATATAAAGCTATCTTATTCGAAGGTTTAAACTTGTAATCACTAGAACATAGTTTAGTTAAATCTAATATTTTGGGATGAGAATACATGCAGGTTTTATAAATGATTTACAAAATAGACACAAGTACGTGAAACTACATTCTATGGTTGAATTATCGAAATCGAATATGCCTCTTTTTATTAAGTCTGGTAATCTAAGAATTAGGGAACAGACACCCTAATTGACGCGAACTCTAAAGATAGATCTATTGGGCCTAACGAACCCCATCCAAAGTACCGGATGCTTTAGTACTTCGAAATTTATATCATATCCGAAGGGTGTCCCGGAATGATGGGGATATTCTTATATATGCATCTTGTTAATGTCGGTTACCAGGTGTTCACCATATGAATGATTTTTATCTCTATGTATGGGATGTGTATTGAAATATGAAATCTTGTGGTCTATTGTTACGATTTGATATATATAGGTTAAACCTATAACTCACCAACATTTTTGTTGACGTTTAAAGCATGTTTATTCTTAGGTGAATACTAAGAGCTTTCACTGTTGTATACTAAAATAAGGACAAGATTTGAAGTCCATGTTTGTATGATATTGTGTAAAAACTGCATTCAAGAAACTGATTTCGATGTAACATATTTGTATTGTAAACCATTATGTAATGGTCGTGTGTAAACAGGATATTTTAGATTATCATTATTTAATAATCTACGTAAAGGTTTTTAAACCTTTATTTATGAAATAAAGGTTATGGTTTGTTTTAAAAATGAATGCAGTCTTTGAAAAACGTCTCATATAGAGGTCAAAACCTCGCAACGAAATCAATTAATATGGAACGTTTTTAATCAATAAGAACGGGACATTTCAGATGGTTTGTTCGAAATAGATGCAAGAGAAAGAAAAAGAAAAACGGAAGTGTGTTATGGTAATGGTGGTGGCTTACTTCGTCGGAATAGTAGTAGTTTTGATGATGATATGGAGACTGTTTATGCCTGCACAAACAATAGAAAAATTTGGGTTTAACGCGCTCAAATAGCAGCAGTTTTTGATCGTGTTAGTTTGGCGATTTGCTGCGTGTTTATGATAGAGAAACATAAAAACGTTGCACTAGATGATAATGGCTCGTGGTTGGTGGTTGTCGATCGGTATTAAAATCAAGAAGGTGGTTACTTGGTGGTTCTTGATATCCGAAAACAAAACATAATAAACATGCAATAATATGAAGGTAGCAGGTGACGTTGATGGTGGGTTGTTGTTATGGTGAAAGTGGTGGGTTTCGTTCATCGGTAGGAATTTAGAAGTGAAAGCCGAAGGTGGTGTTTGTTTGGGAGTCTTGTCGAACATTATCACAAAGTGATTGTTGGGTGGTGATTTAAGGTGGTGGTGCGTGTGGTTGTAGCTGCGAAAACGGGAAGAAGAACAAGGTGAATAAAGATGATGTGGGTTTGTATTGTGTATTGTATGAATACAGAAGGAAATATGTGTGGTTCTTCATAGGTGGTTGTAGGTAGGATATATATAAATTTTATAGACTTAGTTGGATTGCTCTTGTCAAAAAGGAGAACATAATTGTGAGTTAAGTCAAGAAAGTATACCTATAGTGTTAATATATTTCAGTAGCAACAAAAAGATAAATTAAATATTCAGTAGTTTAAACTTCCTAATTCAAACATGTGAAACATAGCTCATTATCTGCCGACACTTATTTCCCCGAGTATTATATCGTGGTTCATTGTTAAACAGCTTAGATATAAAAAGTGTTCCTAAAAAATCCCAAAATTTTAAATTAAGTACATTTAATTATTTCGATCATTACTGTTTTAAAACCTGATTAAAAAGATGTGTCTAATATTTATTTTTAATTGCCGGTAATCTATACGGAGTATTAAAATTCAATTCGAAGTATCTAAATATATATTCTTAGCAAACTTAAAATTCATAAAACTTAATTATGGTCCAACGTTACTTTTCAAATTCACATAAGTTCATATTTAGTCTTGTTTAATATCAACCATAAAATTGATCTGTCATTCGAGCTCGATCCCAACTCAAAATTAAATATTTTTAAAATTAATCAGATAGATTCTAAATATATATTTTTATAAAGCTAAAGTTGATATAACTTATTTTAGATCACCATTATTTTAAACTTAAATAAGTTCGTATTAAACTTCTCTAAATAATAATCGAAACGTCCAACGAGTATTACAATTATTAAATAATTTAATTTAATATACTCTATACATATATTTTTATTTATTTTTATATGTATACACATTTATTTACAAATAATGGTTCATGAATCGTCGAGAATGGTCGAAGGTCAATTGAATATATGAAATAGTTCAAAATTTTTGAGACGCAACATAACGGACTTTGCTTATCGTATCTAAATCATATAAAGATTAAGTTTAAATTTAGTCAAAAATTCCCGGGTCATCACAGATGAGTCCCTAAGGGGGTGAATGTAACACCCTAGGCAAATCCTACATCGCCCACGAACATGAGTGATCATGGGATTATAAGGTAATACTCACGCTTAAATGACACAACGCGTTTTGGGACCACAGGCAGAGCAGATGTGTGAGTACGCTGCAGTTAAGCGTGCTCGGGCGAGAGCATTACCAGGATGGGTGACCTCCTGGGAAAGTGCTTCTCGTGTGTGGTCGCCAAGAAAAAGTCGTGCGCCTGCGGGCAAAGCGGACAATATTGTAGTCATGTTAAGCTGGGGTGTTACAGAATGGTATCAGAGCCACTCATGTGCCGTTGGGGGTGGTGGGGCAAACCTCATCGAGGACGATGAGTCCCTGAGGGGGGGTGAATGTAACACCCTAGGCAAATCCCACATCGCCCACAGACATGAGTGATCATGGGATTATAAGGTAATACTTACGCTTAAATGACACAACGCGTTTTGGGACCACAGGCAGAGCAGATGTGTGAGTACGCTGCAGTTAAGCGTGCTCGGGCGAGAGCACTACCAGGATGGGTGACCTCCTGGGAAAGTGCTTCTCGTGTGTGGTCGCCAAGAAAAAGCCGTGCGCCTGCGGGCAAAGCGGACAATATTGTGGTCATGTTAAGCTGGGGTGTTACAGAAGGGCTAGTTGTAAGTTGCCTATTTTGCCCTTAGGGTTTGTGCTTAGTCTTAAGTGCTTTTATTTTAATTATTTTATTAGTGTTTTATTATAATTGTGTTGTGACCAGTTTGTGATAAGGGTCCCAGAACAGGTTGGTTTATTTAATTTGGACTCCGTTAGGACCGCTTAAGGAGATACGAAAGGTTATCAGATAAGATAACTGGTAAATACCTGTGTGATATGGGGTATGAGTTTGTAACTCATTTAAGTGTATGTATCTGGATAGTTCTATCCATTTCTCATTTCATCAAACACACACCCGAACGCATACACAAACACACACATAAACCCTAATTTGATTTTGTGAGCCTTTGGATTAATTGAAGCTAGAGATATATTCCTTGTGATTTCGTGATCAATATAAGGTATGCATATCATAGATTCATGTGTTAATTTTTGCTCAAAATGAGTTTTGGGTTCATATGGATTTTATGCATTTTGATGCTTGATTCTTGATTATATGTGTTTGTGATGCTCAATTGATGTTAGAAATATGTTGTATATATGTTTAGTAACTTTTTTGTGCTTAAAATTTGGTCAAAAACACTTAGAAATCGAGTTTTTGGGGAAAAATCGCAAAATCAGCGAACTGGTTCGAAACCCAGTTGCTACAGTATTTTGCTACATTATTTTGCTACAGTATACGAAAACACTATTCGCTACAGTACCCGATTTGCTACAGTGTCACTATTTGCTACAGTGCCCGAGTTGCTACAGTGTCACTGTTTGCTACAGTGCCCGAGTTGCTACAGTGTCCCTATTTGCTACAGAACCTCCGAGTTGCTACAGTGTCACTATTTGCTACAGTCCCCGAGTTGCTACAGTGTCACTATTTGCTACAGTACCCCCGAGTTGCTACAGTGTCACTATTTGCTACAGTCCGTGTTGCTACAGTGTCACTATTCGCTACAGTACCGAGTTGCTACAGTGCCACTATTGCTACAGTACCTTTTATGAAATTGAAACGGGCGTAACTTTCAAAACGTAACTCCGATTTTGATGAATAAACTATCGTTAGAATCGTAATAAAGAATACTTTTCAATGGTGAACTTTTAAGAAACTAGATCAAACTGTTTTTGGGCCGAAAAAGGAGTTTTAGAGTGTATGTCGTGTTTTGCACGCACCTGTATGCCATTATTGAATGAAGTCATGATGTAGACTCATAAAATTATGAATATATGGTGTTATGACCTAGTTAATTGTATGAAATGATTATATTATTTATTGAATATGTATATTAACTTTGTTTGTGTTGTTCTCAGGTTATAAGGACAAGGAGGAAGCTCAGAAATAATAACTGAGCAGTTGCTGGTAATTGGTGAGTGGGTCTATCTCCGGATAGAGTTTAAGTAACATATCATGCTACTGTGGTTGACTCTTTTACCATGCATAGTGTAGAAATTTCCATGTTAGAATAGTATAGTATGCCTGATGTTGTATGTGAATTATGTGTACACTGTGTGAATGGCACCAGTCGGGCCTAGGGAGACTGGGGACTCGAGACCGTGCCTAGGAGAGGTTAGAGTCCGTATAAGGTCAACCGTGCCTAGGGGAGGTTGGGTCCATAGGCTACTGATTGTAGAGTATAGTGTGAACGATGCATCCCCTGCATCTGGATAACAATACTGTGAATTGAGTAGCAGGGACTATCGGTAGACTCAAGTCCGATCAGCTAGGAGTCGTGTGCTTGTACAAGCCGCCGATCCTCGTATTGTCTTATTGTATGCTAGTTGGTAGTTAGCATGTGTTGTTGTTAGTATATAGCTTGTGTGTGACTTAAGCTATATCTGTTAGATAGATTCCATTCACTTAGCGGTGCGCTAATCCCTCACATAATTACCCCTTGCAGGTTTAGGTACTGCTAGTCGGGATGGGTGCTGATGCAGAAGACATGTTTGACAACCCTACTCTGATGTGGACTTTTGTTTAAATCATGTTTTGTAAAAACGTAACACCGTTGTGTAAACTTAAACTTAATTACTCAGATTAATGTAATGACGTGACTTATAGTGTGTTTGTTAATAAAGTCTTCCGCTGTGTTAAAAAAAAAAAAAATTGCCGGTGTTACAAGTTGGTATCAGAGCCACTCATGTGCCGTTGGGGGTGGTGGGGCAAACCTCATCGAGGACGATGAGTCCCTAAGGGGGGTGAATGTAACACCCTAGGCAAATCCTACATCGCCCACGAACATGAGTGATCATAGGATTATAAGGTAATACTCACGCTTAAATGACACAACGCGTTTTGGGATCACAGGCTGAGTAGAAGTGGAAGTACGTTATGGTTAAGCGTGTTCGGGCGAGAGCACTACCAGGATGGGTGACCTCCTGGGAAAATGCTTCTCGTGTGTGGTCTCCAAAAAAAAGCCGTGCGCCTGCGGGCAAATCGGACAATATTGTGGTCATGTTAAGCTGGGGTATTACAGAATGGTATCAGAGCCACTCATGTGCCGTTGGGGGTGGTGGGAAAAACCTCATCGAGGACGATGAGTCCCTAAGGGGGGTGAATGTAACACCCTAGGCAAATCCTACATCGCCCACGAACATGAGTGATCATGGGATTATAAGGTAATACTCACGCTTAAATGACACAACGCGTTTTGGGACCACAGGCTGAGCAGATGTGCGAGTACGCTGTGGTTAAGCGTGCTCGGGCGAGAGCACTACCAGGATAGGTGACCTCCTGGGAAAGTGCTTCTCGTGTGTGGTCGCCAAGAAAAAACCGTGCGCCTGCGGGTAAAGCGAACAATATTGTGGTCATGTTAAGCTAGGGTGTTATATATATATATATATATATATATATATATATATATATATATATATATATATATATATATATATATATATATATATATATATATATATAACATCCCATTACTTCCCCTATTACTTCCCCTAGAACTTTTCCTAAAGACCCGCACAACAACGCTGTCTCGATTTTTTTTACACTATTTTTCCTCACTTAAAATGTAATCTATATTACTTTCCTTTTTTAATTTTTATTTTTTTACTATTCCTAAACATTCTAAGCTGTGTCATTTCATGTCACTATCAAATTGACTCACATTCGACCTTCTCATTGTTAAAACCGAATACCATAAACGAGATAAATAAATCGTGACTAATTTATAAAAAAACCTTATTCTTAAATGTCAGCTTCGTTTCGTAGTCGCTCAAAGCCCGCAGAAGCGCGGGGCACGCAACTAGTTAATACTAATATCAATATTGAATATTGAATATTATTTAAGTCAAAATCGGCAGCCGATTTTGACCAAGTTACTGTTCATGTTTTCTAAATGAATATATCTATAATATATATTAATATTAATATCAATATTAATATTTATATTTATATTAGTATTAGATATTGAACCAACCCGGGGTTGCCGAATAATTGAGGTTTCTGACATCTTTGCAAAAGGTATTGATAAGTTCAACAAACGAGAGGGTTTGTTTCTAGAATTTGCTCAAAATAAGATTTCTACCCTATTCATTCATATTCATAATATAAAGTAAATTAAGTACTACATCCGTCTCACCAGAAATGTCCACTTTAACTTTTGAAAGTATTTACCTTGGTCTGTTTAGTATTACTTTCCTTGCTCCCCATATTTCTTCAAAAATTACCTGAAAAAAAAAAAGTTACTCGTATAACAATAAAAATCCCAAGTCTGAAGTTTCACTAGCTATTTGGTCTGTTTCATAGTCTCAAACTTAGCTAGAAACTCATGTTTCTTTACTGGATTTAAATTATATTTCGGGTTAGTTTGATAATGAAGCGGCCCGCTGCGGACGGACGGTTTAATTTAACTAGATAGAAGAAGTACCTGATTTGTTTCAGTCTTGACGGAGACAACGGCCATTAGTGATCAAACCTGTCATTTAATCGGAGTATAAAGTTTTGAAGATCTTGAGAATTAATGCAGTATGTACATTTTTTGATCTAGATATATTGAAAATATATTGCAAGTATCAGAAACGGCCAAACGGGTCATCGATAATTTAAACCAAGAGGACCGATCATCTAATTATACGTTTACCTTTCTTATTTATAATTTGGTAACTAAGATAATAAACGACTAATCCTAACACAAACGTTACAACGGATTTATATCATTTAATTATCTCGTTACGGACTTTGTGGTTACGTACATTTTTTGCGAACGTTTGATGCGTATTAATACAAAAACAATGTGTAACCGACAGTCCTTGAGTTGTACTGTACTTGTTTTATGATTATGGTGATGAATTGAATAACTTTGTGCCAAAAAGGTCAAAATGTTAGTACAGATTACTGAATACGGCCATTTCCCATTCCACCTTTTATGGCGACATCGACATTACTCCCAAAATGAACCTTTTTTTCCGTTCATGTTGGGTGCATTTTAGGTTATATCACATATTCACATGCAATTTCACATTTAGTCGTTTACTCATAGTTAAAAATCGATGTGACTTAATGAATGGCCGTGTATTTCTAACAAAAGCTCAATAATTTATTGATCTTTATGACTCTAGTCCGTATGTATACATCCCATACGACCTGTTTTTGACTTGAGTTAATCTAGGGTTCCTTCGATCTATGATAAGGTTGAAACTTAACTCTTGTTTATCAATAATTTGCTTAACTATAGTCCAAGCTCACACTTAGGAATTTATGATCCGAAACTGCACATTGATGGCAATTGCAACCCTTAGTAGATAAACGGAAATATAAGGTGTAAAAGTAAAATCGACAAAAACAAATTATGTTGTTATATCTAATCGGGGTAATTGATTTAGCCCACAACCAACTAAAGAGTTTTCTGTATTAATTTCATGATGTTGGGTCTACTAAGAATATGGTTAGAAAACTAACCAAATAAACAAACAATTAGGAAACCTGATATAAGTCCACTTCTTGCCACCTAAGAAGTGACTTTAGGATGCGTTGTATGGACCTCATTCAAGGGGTTTTACCACACGAGGACCGAGGTTTTTGTATAGATTCATCGTGGGGTTTCTTTCTCAGGCGCGGTAAGATTGTATTGGTTCGTCTCATGAAATGATCGGACTGATGGTTTCCGACATCGCATTCGGAACCCATCAGTGACTCCTAACCTCCATTCATAAAAAGGATGTGTTGTAGGGATGTTGCCACATTGAGTGACTTTAGGGTTAGGCAAAAATGGCAAAAGTGAAATGGCAATCGAGCTTTTCGAGGACATGAAGACGAAAGTTCATGTGGTATAAATATATATAATTGAAAGAGAAATCTGATTCTACATATCTATATAATGAATAATGTTTAGTCCAGGTTTCATGAACAAGTGATTGGATCATAAGCGGAACCCCCTAACTTACATTCACAAAGTAAACACTTAAAAGTACAAATTAATGGAAGTACAAATGCAATAAGAAAACATATGGCTAGATTCCATGCCAATCTTTTGGCAGTTGGTAACTAAACACAATGAGCATTATGAACCAAATTACATAACTCACTCATTATCATCCATCCTGGCACCAAAACCGTTAACAATAGCCATTCCCGTAATCATCTAGAGTGACTCAATATAATCCAACTAATAACCAAAGCACACTGGAGACATTATAAAGGTGTTCTTGCTCAAAAGACATTATAAAGGTGTTCTTGCTCAACGATACCTCTGTCCTGCAAAAATCGTATAAAATGATGAGATTTTCTTTGTTCGGATTACTTGGGAGAGCGAGTATTTTTACCCAGATGTACACGGTCTAACCGGATTATTCCGAGAGGCTACCATAAGTTTTGAACCTAAGATCTCTTGCGAGAATTTCAGGCCCAAGCTCTAAGTGACGGGTTTTAAATTGATAAGGTTTTCTCTGGTCAGGTTATCCGAGAGAGCGAGTATTTTTACTCTGACGCTGCCTAACTGGATTAAACCGTGACCGTTTTCAACCCTATACTGGCCACCACAAGATTAGAGCCACCACAAGATTAGAACCTGAGACCTCTAGGAAGGATTAATGGACCTCGACCACTAAGCTCTTACCTTTTGTTGTAAGCAAACGTTACACGCTTTGAGCTTTAGTGGATGCATCTTTGACTTGTGCGGCAACCTTGTCCTGTAGTTCATAATGTTTCACAAGGACTTTACATCAATACCTAATCAAAATATAGGTTAAAACCACGAAAGATGAACCATATATGAAATCTAGCTGGGAGTGGCAACATTCGTAATATCATGTAGGTTGGGTAAATGTCAAAACATGTTCCCTTTAGAATGGGTTGGGAGTAAACTGGGTATGTATATACAGTTAGGATGTCTAGTGATAACACTTTAGTCAGACAAATTATACCATCGAATTAATGTGTTTATATTCTTGATATTGCTGCATGAATAATCATTTATCTTATACTACAAAAAACTTAGATGCAGAAATCTATTTTGCATCTATCAGATTAAAGCTTATATTTTATATTTTTATATTAAAAATCAAAACAAAGAAGAAAATAAAGAACCGGAAGCAATTAACGCAATTAACTATATAACTGATAATATGAAGTAAATTTCAAGTGACTTAAATCCATTTGACCAATTTGATCCATCTGAAATATTCATTTTTAGTTAACGTAGTTTTATTGACCTGTTTGAAATTATAAATAACCAAGATGACATATTCATAAGTAAATGGGTGTGTGCCACCTCTTAAACACAGTTCAAAACATCATGTAAGAAAGTTTAACTTTTCACGGCAGATCGCTTCGAATTGTCCGCTAGATCTATGACCGATAATGTACAGGTTATAATATTGCTTCATACGCAGATCATTTCTTTTCATTAATCTCTTGTTATCAGTTTAGTGATTAAAAATTTGCTCTTTAAATTGAGAGTATCTTCCTAACCAAGAAATAAAAATGATATAACAAAAAAAAAGCTTACCATTCCCTTGCTTTCATAGTAATCATCAAGAGCCCACTGATACTTTGATTGATTCAAACCAAACCAATGTGCTACATACACATCCAAACTTGAATGTGCTGCAAGGTAAATAAGCAATCAGTCAACCATAAAATGTAACGTATAAGAAGAAACTAACTACCCGTTTGGCTCACGGAATCCAATGGGATTCCGGCGTAATTGGATTTGAATTTAGACACGACGCGTGTCTAAATTCAATTCCAATTCTGCCGGAATCCCATTGGATTCCGTGAGCCAAACGGTGCCTAATAGTTAAAGCAAAAACACAATGTTTATGAGGGTGCTTCCCTTTTTATGCATTGCTAGTAATTCTCCATCACAAGCCAAAGATATCCAATTAACAAAGTTGAGTAACACAAAACAATAACAGAGATGCATATAAAAAAAGGGGTTGGTGATACGAATCAAACTGGTTCTTGTTCTAGATATCTAACCCTGACAACGATCATTATTGTACTTAAAATATCATGACCAACATAAAGCATTGTTGTTGTGTTCTGGTTTCTTGCAGGAAAACGGTCCAAAAATTCAAGAATAGGTGTTTATGGTCTATAACAATACAAGTGATTAAATTTTTCAACCCATAAAGCACTAGTTTTTACAAACAATGACAAAATAAAAACAAATAGCAACCAGCAGCAGTCCCATAACTTTAAATAATATCATTCAAACCGCAATCAACCTTGAATTATACACATAATGATTATAACCTTGCTTCTGTTTTTAATACAACTTTTTCCCACCTAAAGCTATATAGGAATAACAAAATAAATTAAGTTGAATTTGATCAGGGATTTTGCATGTATAGAAAACAACAGACTAATCAATTCATCAAATTAACTAATATCCAATTTTTCAATAACATTAAGTAAATTCAAATTTTATAAATATATAATAAATATAAATAATAAATAATATTATTATAAATATATATACTCCGTACCATTTTGAACTTTGGCAACTGCATCCCAGAAAAATCCACCTTTTGGTGAGGTGGGTTTATGGTACTGAACCGGCGGTGGCTGAACTGGAAGTGTAGCTTTCACCGGCATCGGAGAATTGTTATTTTTCTTTGGAGAATCGGAAACAGTGGTCGGAGATGGATCGGAAGTAGGAGTAATAAAGACAGTGTATGGACCCATCTTTCCGATAGTCGGCGGCGGTGTCGCCGGTTCATTAATGATGGGCATATTCGTAATTTTAAGTTAAGGGGTTTGAAAAGAAATAGATAAACAAGGGTTTTGTAGCAGCAGATCTAGATTGTTAAGAGAGAGCAAATAAAAAGAGGGTTTGGTTAGAGTTGGGGTGTGTTTGTTGTGTGTAACTGTTTATAAAATGGGTGGGACCCCTTTTCTGAACTCGGCTTGTTCATGGCTTTTGTTGCATTGAGATTACATTTTCACTTTAATTACTGTATCTTTCAAGAAATTCTTATTTTCTATTATGAACTTGTCAGAAATGATGGTCGCTAATTATCATAAGAATTTAAAGTTGAACAGTAATTATATGTACTATAAATATGTAGCATGTGATATTACATTTGATACACTTCTGATATATATTTCATATATACTCTCTCTCTCTTTATATCTTCTAATAATTATCAATAGTCCACAGTCAAAAATCAGGCCACTAAAGGTAGTTATAAGCCTACTGAATTATAACACGTCACTAAAGGTAGTTATAAGTCTGCTGAATTATAACACGTTATCAGCACGAAGTGCTCCATATAATCAAAGTTTATATAAGCAAGCACAAGTCACTAATCAAGGTAATAATAATAATAAAAAAAAATTCCTTTAACGCTATCTTCTATTATTTATTAGTAAGGTAAATATTATTATCATCATAACTAACATTTATATTTATGTTATATATGGTCGGTTATACCGCCTGAATTATATTTCTGTAATATAACTATTATTAACTTCACTAACATTTATATTTATGTTATATATGGTCAGTTATACCGCATGAATTATATTTCTGTAATCTAACTCTTATTAATTTCGCTAACATTTATATTTATGTTATATATGGTCGGTTATACCGCCTGAATTATATTTCTGTAATCTAACTCTTATTAACTTCACTAACATTTATATTTATGTTATCTAACATTTATGATTACTTATGCAATTAATCATTATTTATTTCATGCATACTAATGTTTATTCTTAAATTTATTATTTATGCATAATATGTTTATTCTCTTAATCTTCGTATTTATACTAAACATATTTATACTAAATGTATTTTATAGTAATTATATTTATACTAATAAAATTCTTTTATTAAAATTATTATTAATATAACGAGTACATAACAGTCGTTAACGTCAACTAACGACGTTACAACGGTCATATATACATAACGGTTGTTAACGTCAACTGACGACGTTACAACGACTATATTTTTCAAATATAAAATAAACGTATCCGTTTTCACATTTTCACAAATCAATCTTCATTTTCTCAGATTACCACTCTCAATAAGTTTTTGTAAAGATGATTCACACAAGGATAATTTTTTCTATTATATTGGTCATATTAACTATCATCATTGTTGCTAATATACCACCGGGTGAACCTATATTCTATCATGCCCTTATGGTTTTATTATTTGTAATCATACCATTATTCTGTTGTTTGATACTTATGAATTTAAAATGATTCTAATTTCATGTTGTTAGAAATTGATTATGATTATAATTTATGTTGTTCATCTTTTTGAAAATAGAAAATGTCAAACTTATCAAAGCTTGAGTTTGATGCCCTAGACGTATCGAGAACAAACTACACATCATGGGTCATGGATGTAGAAATAAATCTTGGATCATTGGGTATTCAAGAAACTTTAAAAGAAAACAATACTTGTTCTGATCAAGATAAATTAAAATCAATTGCTTTTATTCGCAAATATATTGATATCACCTTAAAACATATGTATCTCACTATCAAAGATCCACATGTTTTATGGGAAAGTATCAAGAGTAGATTCGATAATCAAAAGGAAATATTACTCCCAGCTGCGAGGGAAGAATGGAGAAATCTAAGGTTCCAAGACTTTAAAAAAGTAAGTGAATACAGCTCGGCCATGTTCAAGATCCTTTCAAAGCTTCAATTCTGTGGCCAAGAAATAAGTGATGCTAATATGATGGAGAAAACTTTCTCCACAATGCATTCTGCAAATATTACTATACAAGAAAATTTAAGATTGCAGAATTAAAAAACTTTTTCCAAACTTCAAACTTATCTCTTAGTTGCAGAAGTGAATAAAGAATTACTGATGAAGAATCAAGAGTATCGTCCTACGGGTGCACTAGCATTTCCTGAAGCTAATGCCATTAACAATAATAATAATAAAAAATGCACCTGGACGAGGACGTGGGCGAGGTCGTGGTCATATTGGCCAAAACCATCATCATGAAAATTACCATAACAATAATAAAAATCATAACTATGTTCGAAATCACCCTTATGGTAATGGTCGTGGTGGTGGTCGTGGTCGTAATGGTTACGGTAGTCGTGGTCGTGGACAAAGAAATAATAATCCACAAAATTATAAATTTCAACCACTATACAATCCCACAAATCATAATGTTGAAGGAAGCTCTTCAAAGAATATAAAAGATTCTTGTTATCGATGTGGTAAAATTGGCCATTGGTCTAAAAACTGTCGAACAAATCAATATTCTGTTAATCAATATCAGGAATCCCTAAAAGGAAAAGGAAAAGAGGCAAACCTTGTGGATGACCTTGATACAAAAATTACTGAGCCAACAAGTGAATACTTTAATGAATAAATTTTCTGTTATATGTCCATATCAAATAAATGGATGTAGATTTACGATCTATACCATATCTACTTACCTATATATTTCCTTATTATGTACTTTCGTTTATAACATATTTTTGAATGTAATATATTGATGAATTATGTTCTCATTATTTATTTCTCATATTTTGAAGTTCATGATGTACACTACTGAAGTGCAAAATCAGTCAAATGGTGGGAATCTTTGTATTGCAGACAGTGGTACCACACACACTATACTCAAATCTAAAAAATATTTCACTGATTTTAAAGCAACAGAAGGAACGGTACATACTATATCAGGTCCTGCAGATTTAATAAAAGGAATGGGAAAAGCAAAATTCATATTACCAAATGGTACATATTTTCTGATAAAAAATGCCTTATTTTCTCCCATGTCAAAGAGAAATTTGTTAAGCTTCTCTGACATATACAAAAATGGATATGATTATCAGTCAGTGACTACAGAAAATGATAAATATTTAAGTATCACTGACAAGAAGCATGTGATTGAAAAACTACCAAGACTTAGTTCTGGTTTACATTATACATATATAAATGTACCAGAAACACACATGATAGTTATTGAAAAGGCATGTGATCCTGTAATGATCAAACTGTGGCATGAAAGATTAGGCCACCCAGGATCAACAATGATGAAAAGAATAATTCAAAATACACATGGACATCTATTTACGGATCAAAAGATCCCTCATGATGCAATTATCCCATGTACATCATGCTCACTTGGAAAAGTGATAATAAGACCATCACCTCTTAAGGTTGAAAAAGAATCACCAATATTTCTTGAAAGAATTCAAGGTGATATATGTGGACCAATTCATCCACCATGTGGACCATTTAGATATTTCATGGTCCTAATAGACGCATCTAGTAGATGGTCTCATGTTTGTCTATTATCAAGTCGAAACATGGCATTTGCAAAATTTCTTGCTCAAATTATTAAATTGAGAGCACATTTCTCTGATTATACTATTAAAAGGGTGAGATTGGATAATGCTGGTGAGTTTACATCTCAAGCATTTAATGATTTTTGCATGTCTATTGGGATTGTTGTTGAACATCCTGTTGCCCATGTGCATACACAAAATGGTTTAGCTGAATCACTAATTAAACGATTGCAGTTAATAGCTAGACCATTGATAATGAGAACAAAACTCCCACTATCTGTATGGGGTCATGCAATTTTACATGCTGCATCATTAATTCTCATTAGACCAAGTGCAAGTCATACATATTCTCCCTTGCAACTTGCTTTTGGTTATCAGCCAAATATTTCTCACCTTAGAACATTTAGTTGTGCAGTTTATGTTCCTATCTCACCACCACAACGCACTAAAATAGGTCCTCAAAGAAGGATGGGAATATATGTTGGATATGAAACATCTTCAATCATAAGATATATTGAACCCATGAAGGGTGATGTTTTTACAGCACGTTTTGCTGATTGTCACTTTAATGAAACATTGTTCCCTAGATTAGGGGGAGAAATAAAAAATAAAGAAAATGATGTTTCATGGTGTGAACCTCAATTAATGTATCTTGATCCTCGCACAAAAGAATGCGAGACCGAAGTTCAAAAAATAATGCATATGCAAGAACTTGCGAATAAATTGCCTGATGCATTTACAGATACAAAAAGAGTGACTAAATCATATATACCAGCAGCAAATGCTCCAGCTCGAATTGAAATTCCAAAAGCTGGCAATAATGTCACTCTTGAGTCTTTGCCACGCCAGAAACGTGGGAGACCAATTGGTTCCAAAGATAAAAATCCTCGAAAAAGAAAATCAGCTGATAATGAGGTAAAATAAAGTGTTCAAGAAGAACCACAAATCAATACTCCTTCTGCAGAGGAGATTGATGAAGTCAATACGAAATTTTCAATCAATTATGCACATTCAAAAATATCATGGAACCGAAATGAAATGAAAAATCTTGATGAGATATTTTCATATAATGTTGCATATAACATCATGAATGATGATGATGATCCAGAACCAAAATCTGTCATGGAATGTCAAAATAGACATGATTGGGATCATTGGAAAGGAGCAATACGAGCTGAATTTGAATCGCTCAATAAAAGAAAAGTTTTCGGATCTATCATTCTCACACCTAAAGATGTGAAACCTGTGGGATATAGACGGGTTTTTGTGCGAAAAAAATGAGAAAAATGAAGTTACAAGGTATAAAGCTAGACTTGTAGCTCAAGGTTTTTCTCAAAGACCAGGAATTGATTATGAGGAAACTTATTCTCCTGTTATGGATGCAATTACTTTTAGATACTTAATCAGCCTGGCAGTTTCTAAAAATTTAGAAATGCATCTCATAGATGTTGTGATTGCTTATCTATATGGATCACTTGATAGTGATATATATATATATATATATATGAAGATACCTGAAGGATTTAAGGTATCAGAAGCAACCAATGCAAAACCCAAAGAAATGTACTCAATCAAGTTACAAAGGTCTTTATATGGGTTGAAACAATCGGGTCGCATGTGGTATAAACGATTAAGTGATTATTTGATAAGCAAAGGGTATACCAATAATCTCATTTGCCCATGTGTATTTATTAAGAAAACAACATCCGAATATGTGATCATAGGCGTTTATGTTGATGATCTTAACATCATAGGTACAAATAAAGAGATCCATGAAGCCATTCAACTTCTAAAGAAAGAATTTGAAATGAAAGATCTCGAAAAAACCAAGTATTGCCTTGGTTTGCAGATTGAGCATATGCCTAATGGTTTACTTGTACATCAAACAACTTATACGGAAAATATTTTAAAATGTTTCAATATGGACAAGGCAAAACCATTAAGTACTCATATGGTTGTTAGATCACTTAATGTTGACACTGATCCATTTCGTCCCTGTGAAGATCATGAAGATATCCTGGGACCAGAACTACCATATCTTAGTGCAATTGGAGCTCTTATGTATCTTACAAATTGTACAAGACCTGACATTTCTTTTGCAGTTAATTTGTTGGCAAGGTTCAGCTCAGCTCCTACCAAAAGACACTGGAATGGGATCAAACACATATTTCGATACCTTTGAGGAACTACTGATTTAGGATTATTTTATTCTAACGAATCAAAACAAGATTTGGTTGGTTATGCAGATGCAGGTTATTTATCTGATCCACATAAATCTAAATCTTAAACTGGATATGTATTCCTAAATGGAGGTACCGCAATATTATGGCGTTCTCGAAAACAAACACTTGTTGCAACATCATCAAATCATGCCGAAGTGATTGCATTACATGAAGCTACTCGAGAATGTTTTTAGTTGAGATCAATGACACAACTCATTACTGATTCTTGTGGACTAGAACGCGATAAAAGTCCAACAACTATCTATGAAGATAATGCAGCTTGCATAGCACAGATGAAAGAAGGGTATATCAAAAGTGACCGAACAAAACACATACCTCCTAGATTCTTCTCATATACTCAAAATCTCATTAAGGATAACCAGATCGATATGAGATATGTTCAATCTAGCAATAACTAGGCTGATCTTTTCATCAAAGCACTTCCCACTGCTATTTTCAGAAAATACGTTCACAATATTGGCATGAGGCATGTTCAAAAGATGTAACAGCTCAGCGATGTCTACTTGAGGGGGAGTCAACTCTATACTGCACTCTTTTTTCCTTAGCTAAAGTTTTTATCCCACTGGATTTTTCTTTGGCCAAGGTTTTAACGAGGCAGTACTAGTTGATCTCTAATGAAAATAAATTGTCATCCAAGGGGGAGTGTTATGAACTTTTCAAAAATGATGGCTGCCAATTATCATAAGAATCCAAAGTTGAACAGTAATTATATGTACTATAAATATGTACCATGTGATATTACATTTGATACACTTCTGATATATATTTCATATATACTCTCTCTCTCTCTCTCTCTCTCTCTCTATATATATATATATCTTCTAATAATTATCAATAGTCCACTGTCAAAAACCAGGCCACTAAAGGTAGTTATAAGCCTACTGAATTATAACACGTCACTAAAGGTAGTTATAAGCCTACTGAATTATAACATTTCCTTCATTTTCATTTTCATTTCTTTATCTTTTAGACTATACAAGTATATTTGCTTAAGAGTTTTTTTTTTTTTTTTTTAGCATACAGCTTTTAAAAAAAAATCTAATACTGAATAAAAAGTTTCGTTTTGTTAAAAAGAGTTTAAAACTTTTATACGATGAAAAAACAAGAAGCTAAAAGTTAATAGCGGTGTGCTTGGCAAAACTAGTTATTAACTTATAACTAGTAGTTTTTAACTGTTAACTGATAGCTTTTAATTGTTTATATATATTTATCTGTTTGACAAAGTAGCTGTCTAACGACCCGTCCTAATCCATCAGGACGAATACATTATATTTGGTTACATCGCGAGGTACTTGACCTCTATATGATACAATTTTATAAACATTGCATTCGTTTTTAAAAGACAAACTTTCATTACATCGAAAGTTGACGGCATGCATACCATTTCATAATATATCCAACTATAATTGACTTAATAATAATCTTGATGAACTCAACGACTCGAATGCAACGTCTTTTGAAATATGTCATGAACGACTCCAAGTAATATCTCTAAAATGAGCAAATGCACAGCGGAAGATTTCTTTAATACCTGAGAATTAACATGCTTTCAAGTGTCAACCAAAAGGTTGGTGAGTTCATTAGTTTATCATAATCAATCATTTCCATAATTTTAATAGACCACAAGATTTCATTTTTTCCAAAAATATACATCTCATATCAGGCATTTCGCAAACTGCATAGAGATAAAAATCATTCATATGGTGAACACCTGGTAACCGACCTTAACAAGATGCATATAGAATATCCCCATCATTCCGGGACACCCATCGGACATGATAAAATTGAAGTACTAAAGCATTCCAAATTCCAGAATGGGGGTTGTTAGTTCCTGTAGATCTACCTTTAGGATTTGCATCAATTAGGGGGTCTGTTCCCTAATTCTTAGGCTACCAAGCTAAAAGGGGCATATTCGGCTTCGATCCATTCAACCATATAATGTAGTTTCAATTACTTGTGTCTATTTCGTAAAACAGTTATAAAAATAGCGCATGTATTCTCAGTCCCAAAAATATATATTGCAAAAGCATTTAAAAAGGGAGCAAATGAAACTCACCTAATGTATTTTGTAGTAAAAATACATATGACTATATTGAAAAATGCAGGGTTGGCCTCGGATTCACGAACCTATATCATTTGTATATTTATTAATATACATAATTGTAATCGAACAATATATATATGAATTTATTAGTTATATCCTTTTTGTATTAATAGTATATATATGTTTCATATATTCATTTTGTATATAAAAATATTAATTTTTGTTATTTTATAAGTATTAAATATATCATTTATATATATATTAAAATATATACTCGTAGTCGAATAAATCTGTTTATTATTAGAAATGTATTTGTTATATCAATAATTTATAAATTTTTATTATTTATTTATATATATACATTTCTTTTTTTATATATAATAACATTAATATAGCTAAGTTATGCAATATATTATTGTATGTATAATCTTTATTTATATACTTATAATCTTAACAACGTCATTAAGACTAAAATAATAATGGTATAGATAATACTGATAATAATAATAATGTTAGAAATAATAGGAATGATAGTTTTTATAGAATCTTAATACTTATATGATAATACTAATATTTAATATCAAATATTCATTCTAATACTAACAATAATGATACTTAATAATGTTAATAATAATGATAATTTTATGATAATAATAATGTTAATAATAATAATACTAACAATCCTAAAATGATACTAATACTAATATTAATGAACATAATAATTTTTATTATTTTCTTAATAATAATAATAATAGTTATGATACTTTTAACTATGTTAACGATACTAATTATAATACCTATACCTATAATAATTATAATGCTAGTAGTATTAACAATAACTAATAATAATACAATAATAATTTTAACAACAATAATAATAATACTAATGATAATAATAACAATAATGAAAATGATAATAATAATAATAATAATAATAATAATAATAATAATAATAATAATAATAATAATAATAATAATAATAATAATAATAATAATAAAAATTGAGAACTACCTTATGAGCTTGTCCTAAAAAAAAAACGCCCTGAACCGGGCTCGAACCCGAGACCTCTCGTTCACCCGCTCAATGAAAGGACCCGTTCATATACATTATAAACGATTCACAATAGTTGATTACATTGCGAGGTATTTGACCTCTATATGATACATTTTACAAACATTGCATTCGTTTTTAAAAGACAAACTTTCTTTACATCGAAAATTGACAGGCATGCATACCATTTCATAATATCCACTATCCAACTATAAATTGATTTAATAATAATTTTGATGAACTCAATGACTCGAATTCAACGTTCTTCGAAATATGCTATGAAAGACTCCAAGTAATATCTTTAAAATGAGCAAATACACAGCGGAAGATTTCTTTAACACCTGAGAATAAACATGCTTTAAAGTGTCAACTAAAAGGTTAGTGAGTTCATTAGTTTATCATAATCATTTATTTCCATCATTTTAATAGACCACAAGAATTTCATTTCCAGTTCTCATAAATATACGTCCCATGCATAGAGACAAAAATAATCATTCATATGGTGAACACCTGGTAACCGACATTAACTAGATACATATAAGAATATCCCCTATCATTCCGGGATCCTCCTTCGGACATGATATAAATTTTGAAGTACTAAAGCATCTGGTACTTTGGATGGGGTTTGTTAGGCCCAATAGATCTATCTTTAGGATTCGCGTTAATTAGGGTGTTTGTTCCCTAATTCTTAGATTACCAGACTTTAATAAAAAGGGGCATATTCGATTTCGATAATTCAACCATAGAATGTAGTTTCAATTACTTGTGTCTATTTCGTCAAACATTTATAAAAGCGCATGTATTCTCAGTCCCAAAAATATAAAGGGTAAAAAGGCAAATGAAACTCACCATACTGTATTTCGTAGTAAAAATACATATAACGTCATTGAACAAGTGCAAGGTTAGCCTCGGATTCACGAACCTAAATTAATTATATATATTTATGTGTTGATCAATATTTGTCTAACAAATTAGGTCAAGTCATAGTGTACCACAATCCTAATGCTCGAGACTAATATGCAAAAGTCAACAAAAGTAAATTTGACTCAAAATAATTTCCAAAAATCTATACATGATTAATATATAGTTTAAATATCGTCGTTTTATATTTTTAAATATTTTTAAAAGATTTATTAGAGTAAATAATATAATTTATTTATTAATAAATAAAATTTTATATTAAATTTATATAATAAAATATACTTTTATATATATTAAGTAATAAAATTTATAGGGTTCATTTAATATCATAAAGATAATATGATAGGTATTATTAAAGTAAGTTATTACACGTAGTAAAATATGTTTGTATCACATATTTATTTGATAAAATAATATCTATAATGATAGTAAGTAAAAGTTGTATTATTATTTTGTAATAATAATTATTATTATAAAAATATCAATATTTATAATTACTAAGATGACATTATGATAAAATGATAATTCTAATTATGATAACTTTAATCTTTACGATAATTTTTAATATTATCTTTAAAATAATAATTCTATTTAAAATAATAACAATAATGATATTTTATAGTAACAATGACATTTCTATAAAAATGATAATTTTTGTTAAAATGATAGTTTTAATACTAACGATACTTTTAATAATAACACTAATGATAAAAAATAATAAGAACGATAATTTTATCTAAATCAATATCTTATAATATTTTAATTTCATCATGATACTCTTACTCATTATTTCCTAATCGTTTCGTTTAATAGCTTTTAATCGTCTTTTATATCGTGTTCATAATAATGATAATAATAGTAATCAAAATAATTAAGTGTTACAAATATTTGTTTTAATTACACTAATATTAGTAATGATAGTTACTATAACATTACTAACGATAATACTAATAATATCTTAATGATAATATAGTAATAATAATAATAACAATAACAATAACCATTTTTAAATAATGATATATATATTAATAATGATAATAATAATAATAATAATAATAATAATAATAATAATAATAATAATACTAATAATTGGATAATAATAATAATACTAATTATAACTTTAACGATAATAACGATAGTAATAATAAAAAAAATAACAATTTTTAATGATTAATCCCTTTTATTGATAAAGATAATAATAATGATAATAATAAGATAAAACTAGAACGACAATAAAACGATGATAATAATAATCATTTTTAATAAAAATATTAAAAATTCAATTGATTATAACTTCTAATCCGTTCATCGAAACCATTCTATATCTAAAGGAAAAGTTCTTAATTTTTCGCTAAGGGCAATATCAAAAGGGCAATATCAAAAGTACAAGCATGCATAATCCTAAATACTCGAACACTAGTCAGGGATACACTATTAGTATGTAAAAGTTAAATTATGAGTACTCACATATCAATATTGAGATTCAATATTGCAGGAAAGGTACGTAGACGCAACGGAAATGATAAACACTATATTGACATCACGAGCATACCCATGAACCATACCCAATCACCTCTATAGCTATAACCCATAATTTCCTTAATCCTATCCTACTCGAAAAACAATTTCGAAATCACTCGGACAGCACTCCGTCGTAATATTTTATGTATACTAATAATATCTTAAAATAATACGGAGTAAATATATATATGTAAATCGATTGAGAGAGTTTAGAGAAAAATATTTTCAAGTTTCTATGAAATAATGAAACCTATTGAATTCTATTTATAATAGATTTTTGAATTATTAAAGTGAATTATTAAAGTGAATTATTAAAGTATGAATTATTAAAGTGAATTATTAAAGTATGAATTATTAAAGTGAATTATTAAAGTATGAATTATTAAAGTATGAATTATTAAAGTGAATTATTAAAGTATGAATTATTAAAGTGAATTATTAAAGTTAAAGTAAAGTAAAAATAAAGTAAAGGTAAAGTTTAAGTGTAGTAAAAGTATAAAACTATGTACGTATAATACGCGTATAAATATATATAATATTAATTTAAATCGTTATATATATTTAATAAAATAAAATATAAATATCGTTATCTTTATCATTCTAGTTAAGTAATGAGTTGTCAAAAGTGGTTCTAAATATTTATAAAAGTTATATACGTTTTAATAATAAAATTCTTTTTAAACTGAAAACATTTTTGCACGTTTGAAACTAAATAGATCAATCGAGTCTTTATGAGATTCAATCTTCCACTATCCTTTGTCTAGTTCTCAATGATTGACAATTTGTTCTTATTTATAAATCACTTTACCATTTTCCGAATATTGTTAAAATGAAAAGATTTCTCAAATCAACGTAGGCCTTTCAACAGGGACTTGTAATCATAATTCAATATATCTGATAATTCAATCATTTGATCTTATCTTCTAATTCCATTGATAAACATTTTGAAACAGATACAATCATGTAAAGTATTTAATATAATATTTTATTTACGTTTCAAGTTATAATATATATACACATATACATATATAATCATATTCGTTTAATGGTTCATGAATCGTTAGAACTTGGTCGAGGTTGAATGAATGTATGAACATAGTTTAAAATTCTTGAAATTTAACTTAACAAATATTGCTTATCGTGTCGGAAACATATAAAGATTAAAGTTTAAATTTGGTTGGAAATTTCTGGGTTGTCACAGTACCTACCCGTTAAAGAAATTTCTTCCCGAAAGTTGAGTGGAAAGGTCGTGAATGATAATAAGTATGTTTTCATGATGCATACGGGCTGAAAATTAGAGTTTTATCATCAGCGAATAATTTGGATAAACAATCCATTTATATGAAGAGTACGAATAAAGCTAACATAGAAGAGTGAAATGAGTAAGTGTAGATTCATCTCATCATTTGACGTAGATATAATTGATTCCCAGATTTCAAGGGATTTGAAGAAAATCTTCTTAATAAGATTTGACTCTCCGGTAATCAAGGAAATTAGGATCCGCTTTAAATGCGATCGTCCATTTTAATTGTTCTGTCGGAGATTTTCTTATAAATTCACCTCCTTCGTTTTCTTACAACTCACACCTTCTGTTAATGCATTTTATGCAAGTCCCTAGACATCTACCCACGTCCATTGCAGGTACAACAGTTTATGGGCCACCATGATTGCTCGTTATTATCCTATCCATGTTTGTATATGGTTACAGGAACTGCAGGATTGAGATTTAGATGTTTAACTATGTTAGACTTAGTCAGACGTACGAGTGAAGCCTCACTAATACGGCTGACAGGCTCATACGCACGGTTGATGCTGAGCTAAGTCACAATTACAACCTAAATGAGAAGACACGAGTGAGTGATCACCCGTACGGCTGATGAAGCCAACTCGTACGTGTGATGAATGAATCGTATGGGTGAGTCAACAGCAGGGGTATATAAAGTCTTATGTTCTTCATTTTAGGTTAAGCCTCTCATTTGTTACACACACTCAGATCTAGTGAGCTCCTCCGATTCTCTCTCAGTCCAAATCACCCAGGTGGTGAATAATATCTCTAGGTGTTGATCTAATCACACTTGATTTAGTTGTGGTTTGACTAAATTAATCAAAAAAAAAAACTTAACTTATTCACTAGAGGGTTTGATTCACTTATTCCGCCATTGTGTGAGTTAAATCTTTTGATTTCTAAGTTCCTAGTCATGTTTCATCACCTTCTATTCTTTCCCCTCAACTCATATTTTAAAGTATTCATCAATATGCTCCATCCAGTTCTGATTCTCGATATACTTCTAACTTTCATATCGGTCATTCTTCTTTTTCATCTACCGCCGAAATCTATTTACTTCTACTATACTCTTGGGTTTATAGTGTTTCTAGTTCTCCCGTGTCTTTATATTGCTATATGCATCGATATATATGGTTTATAATTTCTGGTTTGTCGTTGGGCTTTATATGTTCCCTTATATTTCAAAGTCTCTGCTTCTGTCTTCTATAATCATTATCATTCACAGTTAATGCTCTCTTTTATTTGCTGCAATTTATACCCCAATTTCTATTTCGGAGTTTTGTCCTTTCGTTTCTTCTTCTTGCGATTAAGCACCGCTTGTAATGGTCCATAATTTAAAGATATGAATTTCAGAATGAACATTGTTAATGTTCTAGGAAGGAAATTGTGATGGCACGATCTTGACTTGTCAAATTACTAGAATACCTTGGAAAAGGCCGAATCATCAAGAAATATTTTCTTGGTATTTTAGAGGTTAAATAGAATACAAGAGTCGTATAACATGGCACATGATGATGTTATGATCTGTGAATCATCACGTTCCATTTAGAAACTCAGCATGACTTACTGTAATATAATCACATTGATCAAGTGTCATTATATTATACTAATTCATGCTTCAGTTCCCAACACTACTTCAAAATATTCCTATTTTAAACTTGAATGTTTTAGAATTTAGAAACTAAAATAGTTTCTTTTATGATGTAATACAGATAGCGCGAAGAGGTAAATAATTTCAAATAAGAAAAATTAAGAAAATATCTTCAGAAATATGGAGGATATTTATAATGAAAGATATGATGATATTTTAGAATTTCTAATATCAGAGGATGATGAAGAATATTGTTCGCAGGGGTTTAGAGTCAGGAGCAAGGTATTCGTTAATGACTTCAGCAGGTACTGAATCATTTGGATCCTTTGAAGTCAGGTTCAGTCTTTGTAATTTGTCCACAGCCTCCTTCCTACTTTGCTCAATCCGTTTTTCAGTTCCAAAACTTCTCTTTTTCTGCGCTTTGCCAGCACACTTCATCATTATCATCCAGCTTTTACCGTTTAAAGTCGTTTATAGTTTTTTTGCTGCTTCATCTGCATTTTTTCCATTTTCGGAGAACCAATTCGTAGTTCGGAGTGTTTATCAGAAACTTCACATTCAAATTAAGTCCAGAAGATAGACGTTATATATACACATATAACTGTTGGCGTAGACATTCTGCGAGATTTCAAAATACTGATTGCTAATTCCCAATGATTCGTATGGCAATTCTCATTACAAGATGCGAATGAGTAAATGATGGGGTTTCAATGAATAATTATAATGACTTTTTGGAGAGGCTAAAGTCAAAGGGTAATGAAGTTGTTGGTACATCTGCTAATAATGTGGTGGAATGTAAAAGGTTTCCTAGTAACGATAGTGTATATCTCAAGGTTATAATAAGGTTAGTCTAACTGAAAAGTCGAAGTTGACTTGCTGGAGCTGTGACAAAACTGGCTACTTTAAATAGGAGTCACAAAGTTATTTTTGCTAATAAATGCCAAAGAATCTGACGCGGATACGTTGTTTAAACTTTTACTTTGGTTTCAAGAGTTTTTCGGGTACATAACTGTGGGTAACATGTGGTTGGATCATCATCTCGATTGCTCATCATTTGAAGTGTCTTCGAAAAGTTTCGAAGGGTTTGAATACAGATTGTAATCATTAACATACATTTGATGTTCTAACACAGTTTTGAAGTCAAAATATAGCTTGTGAAAGATGTAAGGATCTAAGAGTGATGATTTTGGTCATATCTCAAGTTGAATTTTGAGATTTCAAAATCAGAATATATAATTAAATTTTGAATGAGTATGGTTGTTGTGATTTCTATAAAAGAATGTATATTGTTGTAAAAGTAGGGAGTATAATGGATGATTTGCTGAATCAGATTCGAAGAATGTAACATATTAATTGTGAATTTATATATCTCTCGGGTATTACCTACCCGTTAAAAAAAATTTCACAATTAATATTTTGTACAAAAGAATTTTATTAGTCTTTATGAAAATATATATATATGTATATTTTCTTCAGATGTAACATAGATTTAATGAGTTAATGTTAAATTAAACTCATTTGATTTACGGTTGAAACTAGAATTGAATAATCCCTAAAGGCTTTAAAAAGTACATAACTTTTACGCAGTATTTCTTTAATGACATTGAAATTATGAATCAATACTTCATTATTTGTTGATGTATGATGTTCGGTTCGTGGAATTCTTGTGAATTTCGCAAAGTACGAATGATGTTATCTGAAAAGTTTCGGGTACATCGATGATGAAAGTGTAAAGTCAAATATATACTTGATTTATTATGAATTGGAATTTGTTGAATTGCGACAGAGATTGTAGTTAACGCTGGTTAATTTACGGCCGAAGGACGTACATTATTGTATATTTGTAATATGAATTAACCGAGTAGTTAAGATTCACACACAATAGCTTAGCACGGAAAGATTTATTTCAATATATATATATATATATATATATAATATACATATAATTTCTTCAAAGGGAATGAGTTAATTCTTCATAACTCGTTGATACAATATACACGTTATTGATTCGTAATGATGTCCACAGCGATTCTTGAACTGACGGAGTTTGTGATGTTATCGGTGTTGTTGATTCGGATGTTGATTGTACTGACGATGCTGGTAATGCTGACGGTACTGTTGATGCTGTTGGTAAAGCAAGTTTAGCTTGTTAATCACACACCATTTTTGTCAGGGTTTCTACTCTTCCTTCTATCATTTTGGTTCGCTTAACTGATTTATGGTTAGGGCTAGATTAGATAATCTCTAAGACTTTAGATATTATATAATCGCCTCGGAAATGTTTCTCCAATGAAGTTATGAATTAATACTTCGTCAGTTATTGTTGTTGGTACTCCTTGGTATCTATGGTGCGTATGACGTTGATGCTCGTGGGACATATTGTGAAGTTGAGGTTTACGACGCGGTTGTGGTTGAAGGTGGTAATGGTACTGTTGGCGTTGATGATGGTGGTACTGGTTATGCTGCTGATGCTGCTGCTGGTGTTTGTAATCTCTGCACCATATTCTCCAAAGCCACTACCCGAGCGTGAAGCTCGTCGACTTCTTCTATTACACCGGGGTGATTTTCGGTTCGGACGAGCGGATAAATAAAATCTAAAATTTGATGTAATATATAATCGTGACGAGATACTCTGGAAATGAGCGAGAAAATGGTGTTTCAGACAGGTTCGCCGGTAAGTGCTTCAGGTTCTTCGTCAAGAGGGCAATGTGGTGGATGGAAGGGATCACCTTCTTCTTGTTTCCAATGATTGAGGAGGCTACGAACCCATCCCCAATTCATCCAGAATAGGTGATGACTGATTGGTTGATCTATTCCGGTCACACTGCTTTTGGAGCTTGAATGGGATTCCATTTCGGAATCTGAGTGATTTGAACTGATGACGAATTCCATTTCGTACGATTGAATAAAGGATTTTTTTTCCGATATGAAATGATTTTGGCTAACGGATGGTATTCTAATTACATAGAATATATATATATATATATATATATATATATATATATATATATATATATATATATATATATATATATATATATATATATAGATCAAAAGATTTCGTAGATTACGGAGGACTTTGCGGGATATGTCAGGCAAAGTTTAAAGTAACAGATATGATAAGATATGATTTAGCAGATATGCTAAGATATGAATTTTTATCTATACACTATTCATGCAAACAATGCAGCAAGACGTGTCTTAGACTAAAAATGATAAGCAGGTAATTTCCTAAGGATGATAAGTAGTTAATTTTCATAACAAAATGATAAGAAAAACTTTTGACATGCAGACACGGTCGAAGTCCAGACTCACTAATGCATCCTATCGACTTATCAGTTAGATACACTAATGCAGACCTGGTTCGCTAAGACCACCGCTCTGATACCAACTGAAAGGACCCGTTCATATACATTATAAACGATTCACAATAGTTGATTACATTGCGAGGTATTTGACCTCTATATGATACATTTTACAAACATTGCATTCGTTTTTAAAAGACAAACTTTCTTTACATCGAAAATTGACAGGCATGCATACCATTTCATAATATCCACTATCCAATTATAAATTGATTTAATAATAATCTTTGATGAACTCAATGACTCGAATGCAACGTTCTTCGAAATATGCTATGAAAGACTCCAAGTAATATCTTTAAAATGAGCAAATGCACAGCGGAAGATTTCTTTAACACCTGAGAATAAACATGCTTTAAAGTGTCAACCAAAAGGTTGGTGAGTTCATTAGTTTATCATAATCATTTATTTCCATCATTTTAATAGACCACAATAATTTCATTTCCAGTTCTCATAAATATACGTCCCATGCATAGAGACAAAAATAATCATTCATATGGTGAACACCTGGTAACCGACATTAACTAGATACATATAAGAATATCCCCTATCATTCCAGGATCCTCCTTCGGACATGATATAAATTTCGAAGTACTAAAGCATCCGGTACTTTGGATGGGGTTTGTTAGGCCCAATAGATCTATCTTTAGGATTCGCGTCAATTAGGGTGTCTGTTCCCTAATTCTTAGATTACCAGACTTTAATAAAAAGGGGCATATTCGATTTCGATAATTCAACCATAGAATGTAGTTTCAATTACTTGTGTCTATTTCGTCAAACATTTATAAAAACGCATGTATTCTCAGTCCCAAAAATATAAAGGGTAAAAAGGAAAATGAAACTCACCATACTGTATTTCGTAGTAAAAATACATATAACGTCATTGAACAAGTGCAAGGTTGGCCTCGGATTCACGAACCTAAATTAATTATATATATTTATGTGTTGATCAATATTTGTCTAACAAATTAGGTCAAGTCATAGTGTACCACAATCCTAATGCTCGAGACTAATTTGCAAAAGTCAACAAAAGTAAATTTGACTCAAAATAATTTCCAAAAATCTATACATGATTAATATATAGTTTAAATATCGTCGTTTTATATTTTTAAATATTTTTAAAAGATTTATTAGAGTAAATAATATAATTTATTTATTAATAAATAAAATTTTATATTAAATCTATATAATAAAATATACTTTTATATATATTAAGTAATAAAATTTATAGGGTTCATTTAATATCATAAAGATAATATGATAGGTATTATTAAAGTAAGTTATTACACGTAGTAAAATATGTTTGTATCACATATTTATTTGATAAAATAATATCTATAATGATAGTAAGTAAAAGTTGTATTATTATTTTGTAATAATAATTATTATTATAAAAATATCAATATTTATAATTACTAAGATGACATTATGATAAAACGATAATTCTAATTATGATAACTTTAATATTTACGATAATTTTTAATATTATCTTTAAAATAATAATTCTATTTAAAATAATAACAATAATGATATTTTATAGTAACAATGACATTTCTATTAAAATGATAATTTTTGTTAAAATGATAGTTTTAATACTAACGATACTTTTAATAATAATAGTAATGATAAAAAATAATAAGAACGATAATTTTATCTAAATCAATATCTTATAATATTTTAATTTCATCATGATACTCTTACTCATTATTTCCTAATCGTTTCGTTTAATAGCTTTTAATCGTCTTTTATATCGTGTTCATAATAATGATAATAATAGTAATCAAAATAATTAGGCGTTACAAATATTTGTTTTAATTACACTAATATTAGTAATGATAGTTACTATAACATTACTAACGATAATACTAATAATTATCTTAATGATAATATAGTAATAATAATAATAACAATAACAATAACCATTTTTAAATAATGATATATATATTAATAATGATAATAATAATAATAATACTAATAATAATAATAATAATAATAATAATAATAATAATAATAATTGGATAATAATAATAATACTAATTATAACTTTAACGATAATAACGATAATAATAATAATAAAAAATAACAATTTTTAATGATAAATCCCTTTTATTGATAAAGATAATAATAATGATAATAATAAGATAAAACTAGAATGACGATAAAAACGACGATAATAATAATCATTTTTAATAAAAATATCGAAAATTCAATTGATTATAACTTCTAATCCGTTCATCGAAACCATTCTATATCTAAAGGAAAAGTTCTTAATTTTTCGCTAAGGGCAATATCAAAAGGGCAATATCAAAAGTACAAGCATGCATAATCCTAAATACTCGAGCACTAGTCAGGAATACACTATTAGTATGTAAAAGTTAAATTATGAGTACTCACGTATCAATATTGAGATTCAATATTACAGGAAAGGTACGTAGACGCAACGGAAATGATAAACACTATATTGACCTCACGAGCATACCCATGAACCATACCCAATCACCTCCATAGCTATAACCCATAATTTCCTTAATCCTATCCTACTCGAAAAACAATTTCGAAATCACTCGGACAGCACTCCGTCGTAATATTTTATGTATACTAATAATATCTTAAAATATTACGGAGTAAATATATATATGTAAATCGATTGAGAGAGTTTAGAGAAAAATATTTTCAAGTTTCTATGAAATAATGAAACCTATTGAATTCTATTTATAATAGATTTTTGAATTATTAAAGTGAATTATTAAAGTGAATTATTAAAGTATGAATTATTAAAGTGAATTATTAAAGTATGAATTATTAAAGTGAATTATTAAAGTATGAATTATTAAAGTGAATTATTAAAGTATGAATTATTAAAGTGAATTATTAAAGTTAAAGTAAAGTAAAAATAAAGTAAAGGTAAAGTTTAAGTGTAGTAAAAGTATAAAACTATGTACGTATAATACGCGTATAAATATATATAATATTAATTTAAATCGTTATATATATTTAATAAAATAAAATATAAATATCGTTATCTTTATCATTCTAGTTAAGTAATGAGTTGTCAAAAGTGGTTCTAAATATTTATAAAAGTTATATATGTTTTAATAATAAAATTCTTTTTAAACTGAAAACGTTTTTGTACGTTTGAAACTAAATAGATCAATCGAGTCTTTATGAGATTCAATCTTCCACTATCCTTTGTCTAGTTCTCAATGATTGACAATTTGTTCTTATTTATAAATCACTTTACCATTTTTCTAATATTGTTAAAATGAAAAGATTTCTCAAATCAACGTGGGCCTTTCAACAGAGACTTGTAATTATAATTCAATATATCTGATAATTCAATCATTTGATCTTATCTTCTAATTCCATTGATAAACATTTTGAAACAGATACAATCATGTAAAGTATTTAATCTAATATTTTGTTTACGTTTCAAGTTATAATATATATACACATATACATATATAATCATATTCGTTTAATGGTTCATGAATCGTTGGAACTTGGTCGAGGTTGAATGAATGTATGAACATAGTTTAAAATTCTTGAAATTTAACTTAAGAAATATTGCTTATCGTGTCGGAAACATATAAAGATTAAAGTTTAAATTTGGTTGGAAATTTCCGGGTTGTCACACTCAACCCCTTAACCATCTGAGCTACTGCTCTTTTCTGTTTAATCTTTATACCCATTTCTATTTAACCCAACTTCTTTACTGGATCCTTCTTCTTCTTCTTTATAAAATTTCAGTCGACCGGAGTAACAAATCAACACTAATTTTAAATCAAACGTTTAGTTTTTAGATTTTATAAGTAAAACAGAATTGATTAATGGTAATTGAAAATAGCAGACAGAATAATAAAAAATTGTAACAGGCTCGACAAGAACCATTTGAACTCAATTCGTGACTTTAAAATTTGGACAGTTTTGGATAAAATTTCCAACATGAAATAAGTAGTAAATCCCTTCTATAAACTTTCTAAATCACCAATTGATCCTAAGACTTTAACTGGAGTTCGAATTTCACGATAAACGCTTCTGTTGACTTTGAAAAACAAAACTTTGACCTTAAAATTTAAATTCAATAGAAGGATTTGAAGGCTGGAAACTTACAGATTGTTTAAGTGGGTGATTTCCAACACAACGCCATTTATAGATTTTGAAAATTATTACGAAATTGAATGTTGAATTAAATTGTCAAGAACAGGGCCGTCAGGTCTGTTTTCTTAAAAAATTTCTGTTTTATTTTCAACTTTGTAGATAAAATTGATAATGGTAGTCGATATTAAATGATTTGTTGTTGGGTTCAGAATAATTGTGGTAGGAATCAAAAGACAAATGAATTGATTTATGGAGCTGTTAGGGTCGACAGATTGTACAAATTAAGAACAGCAGATGAATAAAAAAATAAAAGTGATTAGGAGTTCTAACAGAATCCGTACGAATTTGGAGTTTAATGACCAGCAATGTTAGATAAAAACATAATTATGGAAAGCTGATGTTGAAAGGAAGCTGAATTCGTTGAACCACTTGCAGACAGAAATCTATTTACAACAAATTTGACAAGGATTGGAAAAGAAAACATAATTATATGTATTTATGTACGTATATACAGCATCTATATATATTTAATCGTATATGTAATTATATATAGGTATCTCTGTATTTTTTTATATGTATATGCATTTATATAACTATATATATATATATATATATATATATATATATATATATATATATATTTTCTATTTTTATATAATTAACTAGTATAGTCATATTACTATTAATAATAATACTAGTAATAATAATAATATTATTAATAATAATAATATTAACAAAATCTAATAATAATAAAGGACAAATAATAATATGTTAATATTAATATTAACAATAATGATAATTTTAATTACTAGTAATGTTAAGAATAACATAAATGATAATAATAATCTTATTGGTTAAAATACTATTGGTATTATTAATGATAATAATAATATCAATAATATCGTCACTTATACATCACAAATTTTATAGATACATATATACTTTATTTTAGAATTATTTAATATTAAGAATACACGTATTAATATTAACAATAATGATAATGATAGTAATGTTAATATAACAGTTATATATTCAAACTTGTAATTAAATTTATTATACCATTTATTTATATGTTAAATATTTATTTTTTGATAATCATAACAATAAATTTATTACCATCTTAACATTTAATATTTATTAATATTTCTAATATTGATATTAATGAAAGTAGTAATAATAATATTTGTCTTAACACGTTATATTTTTAATTTGTAGTTACATTTACTATATTTATATTACCATTTATTATTTATATATTATTTACTAGTTATATGTATAATATATATATATATATATATATATATATATATATATATATATATATATATATATATATTAATATTTTACATGTTTTAATATATTACAATAAACATACAATCATCATTTATATAAGAATCATAATCATATATATATATATATATATATATATATATATATATATATATATATATATATATATATATATATATATATATATATATATATATATATATATATATATATATATATATATATATATATATATTATTTTAAATAAATAGTTCGTGAATCGTCGGTAATAGTCAAGGTTTAAAATAAATACACGGACAAAGTTCATAATATTTGAGATTTAACCTAACAGACTTTGCTTATCGTGTCGAGATCATATGAAATTAAGTTTAAATTTGATCGAAAATTTCCGGGTCATCACAGTACCTATCCGTTAAAGAAATTTCGTCCCGAAATTTGAGTGGGGTTGTCATGGCTAACAATAAAAATGTTTTCATGGCTCATATGAGTTGAAAAAATAGAGTTTTATCACCATTAAGTAATATGGATAAAACAATTCGATTACTCGAAGAGTATAAGTGAAGCTTTCACAAAAAAATGAAATGAGCAAGACATGTTTCATCATAACTTTTGACTAGTCATGGTTGAATTTCGGAATTCAAGGGTTTTAAAGAAAATCTTCGAAATCTAAAAGATTTGATTCTTCGGCGAATAAGAAAATTAAGATCTTTATAATTAAATACGGTGATCTGCCTCGATTACTCTGTCTGATATTTCCATTATAAATTAAACTCTTCCATTCCATTATTCTCACCATTCCTATACTTTCTTTCTTAGTTCATACATCCAAAAGATTGTAAAAATGCTTAATCCCGTTCTAATCCTTGATATTTTCCTAATTATCATTTCTGTCATTCTTCTTTTCAATCTTCCCTCAGAAAAATCTGTTTACTTCTACTATTACCTTGGGATGATACTATTCATAATTATACCGTGTCTTTATATTGCTATTCGTATTAATATCCACGGTTTGTAATTTCGGTGTTGCTGTTGGGCTTTATATTTTCTCTTATATTTCAGAGTTCCTGCTTCCGTCTTCCATAATCATTGTCATTCACAGTTAATGCTTTCTTTTATTTGCTGCGATTTATACCCCCTTTCTATTTTGGAGCTTCATGCTTTTGTTTTCTTTTCGCAAGTTGATAATGCTAAAAATGAACATATATTTCATAGCATTATCCCTCAAGAAAGACAAGCTTTTAGTTGCAATTGTTCTATTTACAAGTAATATTCGTTTAAATAATAAAAGGTGAAGACAAAAGACAGATTCGACGAATTGAAGACGCAAACGACCAAAAAGCTCAAAAGTACAAAGTACAATCCAAGTGGTTCAAATTATTGATGAGAAACGTCTCGAAATTACAAGAGTACAAGACGCAAAACGCAAAGTACAAGATATTAAATTGTACGCAAGGACGTTCAAAAATCCGGAACCGGGACCAGAGTCAACTCTCAACGCTCGACGCAACGGACTAAAAATTACGAGTCAACTATGCACATAAATATAATATAATATTTAAATAATTCTTAAAATTATTTATATATTATATATATTTATATAAACCGTCGGCAGAATGCAAACAAACTCTTGTGAGCTGGAAAAAGGGGCCATGCGATCGCATGGCCTGGAGGCTATAACTCCATGCAATCGCATGGTGAACAGTGACAGGTCAGGTCCTATAAAGTTCGCGAGTTTTGGACGAATTTAAAAAATATCTTTTTCTTCTTCATTCACTCAACGATATATATACATATATATATATATATATATATATATATATATATATATATATATATATATATATATATATATATACATATATATATATATATATTATAATTTTAATTTTAATTTTAATTTTAAATTCTAATAATAAGGGTATGTTAGCGAATGTTGTAAGGGTGTAAGTCGAAATTCTGTCCGTGTAACGCTACGCCATTTTTAATCACTGTAAGTTATGTTCAACCTTTTTAATTTAATATCTCGTAGCTAAGTTATTATTATGCTTATTTAATGCCGAAGTAATCATGATGTTGGACTAAATATTAAAATTGGGTAATTGGGCTTTGTACCATAATTGGGGTTTGGACAAAAGAACGACACTTGTGGAAATTAGACTATGGGCTATTAATGGGCTTTATATTAACTAAACGATGCCTCGTTAATTTAATATATAGACTTATAATTTGACGTATTTATATATAACCACATACGCTTGACTGGGTACGGTGGGCGGGATATCTATAAATACCAATAATTGTTCATTTTACCGGACACGTGATTGAATTAATAGTTAATGGACTAGTTAAAATAGGGGGTGGATTACATTCAAGGGTAATTGGTGTAATTGTTAACAAAGTATTAAAACCTTGGTTTACACGCAGTCGATAACCTGGTGTATTCATTAAACAAAGTATTAAGACCTTGTTACAATTCGAATCCCCAATTAGTTGGAATATTTGACTTCGGGAATAAGAATAATTTGATGAAGACTTCCGCATTTTATGATTATGACTGATAGACTATTATGGACAAATCCGTATGGACATATCAAATAATCCAGGATAAAGGACAATTAACCCATGGGAATAAATTAAAAATCAACACGTCAAACATCATGATTACGGAAGTTTAAATAAGCATAATTCCTTTATTTCATATTTAATTGCACTTTTAAATATCGCACTTTTATTTACTATCATTATATTTTATCGCAAATTTATTTTATCGCACTTTTATTTATCGCAATTTCATTATCGTTATTTACTTTACGCTTTAAATTAAGTCTTTTATATATTTAATATTTTACATTAGGTTTTAACTGCGACTTAAGTTTTAAAATCGACAAACCGGTCATTAAACGGTAAAAACCCCCTTTTATAATAATAATACTACTTATATATATTTTTATATTTTTACAATCATAAGTTAAAAATATAGCGTTAAACTTGGCTAAGATCCCTGTGGAACGAACCGGACTTACTAAAAACTACACTACTGTACGATTAGGTACACTGCCTATAAGTATTGTAGCAAGATTTAGGTATATCCATTCTATAAATAAATAAATATCTTGTGTGTAAAATTGTATCGTATTTAATAGTATTTTCTTGTAAAATTATAACTATTTTGTATACACTTCTACGCACATCAAGTATTTTTGGTGCCGCTGCCGGGGACACTAAAACGCCGAAAGCGCAATGCTATAAAAAAAGAGATTTTTGTTATTAAGTTCTTTTTATAAAAAATATACGTTTTAAATATTAAAAATACAAAAATATAAAAAGAAAAACAAAATTTATATATTTTTAAGAGATTGTTAAATATATAAGTTTTATAAATTTTCTTTATTTCTATTTTTAGTTTGTAAGAATATAAGTTTTATATAAATATTTTTATATAAATATATAAAACAGAAAGAAAGAAAAAAGTAAAACACTCGGGCCTGACACTGTAGCAGCCCAGGTTCTGGCCCGAATTCGCAGACCATGCGACCGCATGGAAATTTAACTATCAAACCATGCGATCGCATGGCTTGATTTGACCCGTCTGATACCTCTGCGGACAGAAATTAGGGTTAATAATTATTATTATTATTATTAATAAAACCCTAATTAGGGTTTAGTTTTTTAATTAATTAGTTTAGTTTTTATTATTAATTTATATTTTTAGTTTAATTAGTTTTATTAATATATAAAAATTAATACTTTTATAAATAATAATATAAAAATAATATTTTTATAAAAAATTGTGTTTTTACAACTTTAAGTTTATTTTTATATTTTGTATTTTTTTATTTGTTTTAGCGTAATATTTGTATTTTTTTCGCTCGTAACTAGTTTTAAGATATAGTTTTTGCCATAGTTATTTTTATTTCTAGATTCTTAGGCTTTGCCGTAAAATCCCTTAAGTACTTTTTCTTTAGACTAAGATTTAGGTGCTTTAGAATTTTGCGACGCCGTTTTTATATTTTAGTACTTTTTTAAGTTATTTCCGTTTTAGGATATAGAATTTCTTGTAAGCTTTAATATTTTTCGACGCCTATTATCTTTCTACCTTTTATTTTTCAACGTTTTTCGACGTGCTCTTTTTCTTTCTTATTTCTCACCGCTCTAGTTTTTAGGACATAGAATTTTCTATTTCTTCTCTAAAATTTCTTTAAATTTCAACGAAAAATTATTTTAAGCGGTTAAATTGATAGACATCTAGAATTTTCTGTTTCGTAGTAATAGTTGGATTTGTTAGTGGCTGAGTTGTGAGCTTCCGATTTTAAGGGTTCTGGCTCCCTGCTGCATCTATTGGCTATTCGAAACGTGGGCAAAAGCAGAAAAGTCTATTATTTTGATAACTTATATAATTTTTATCTTTTATAACTAATAGGATATTCAGTGAATGCACCGAGCAAAACGTTCACCACCTTTTGTACGTTCACCACCTGTAACTCGATCAAGACATCTAGCAAATATTGTCACCGTTGATTTTTCTTTAGAATCGTCATCCAGTCAACCAAGTACTCCAATTCAAATTTCCGATAATCCATTTTTTGAACCCGGCCTCACAATTGAGAATCCGGAGAATATTCAGGGACAATTCAGAGATCCTGAACCACTAATCTTTCCTCCGGAACCACCAATCATTCAAACAGAGATTGTTGAGGAACCTACCATTAAATAAGAATACTCTAGTGATTCCGATTCAACAAATTCAATCATGGAAAATCTGGAACCTCTAAGTATGAAAGACCAAATGAGAGCTAAACGCACTGGCCAAGGTCACACAATTACTCAACCAGACATTAATGCGCCAGATTATGAAATTAAAAGACAAATCCTACACATGGTAACTAATCAATGCCAATTTAGTGGTGCACCGAAGGAAGATCCAAATGAACATCTTCGTACATTTAATAGGATCCGTACACTATTTAAAATTCAAGAAGTTGAGGATGAACAGATATATCTCATGTTATTTCCATGGACTTTAAAGGGAGAAGCCAAAGATTGGTTAGAATCGTTACCTGAAGGGGCGATTGATACATGGGACGTTTTAGTTGAAAAATTTCTTAAACAATTCTTTCCGGCATCTAAAGCCGTGAGACTTCAAGGAGAGATTGTTACGTTCACACAAAAGCCAAATGAAACTCTATATGAGGCGTGGACAAGATTTGGAAAGTTATTAAGAGGATGTCCGCAACATGGCTTAGACACTTGTCAAATAGTACAAATATTCTACCAAGGATGCGACATCACTACAAGAAAAGACATCGATATAGCAGCTGGTGGTTCCATTATGAAGAAAACAGCAACTGACGCTTACAAAATTATTGATAACACTGCTTCCCACTCACATGAGTGGCACCAAGAAAAAGATATCGTTAGATTATCTAAAGCAGCTAGAGCCGATTCTAGCCATGACTTTGATTCCATTTCTGCAAAGATAGATGCTGTCGAGAGACGAATGGAAAAGATGACTAAAGATATTCACTCAATACGAATTAGTTGTGAGCAGTGTGGAGGACCACATTTGACAAAAGAGTGTCTCAGTATTGAACTAACAATGGAACAAAGAGAGAATGTTTCATACATAAACCAAAGGCCTGGAAATAATTATCAGAATAATTATCGACCGCCAAGATCAATCTACAATCAAAACCAGAATTATAACCGAAATGTTCCATACAACAACCAACAAGGTCCTAGCAATCAACAAGTATCCAATAATACTTACAATCAGCAAAGACCTATTTTCAAAATAAACCACCACAAACCGATGATAGAAAGCCAAATTTAGAAGACATGATGTCGAAGCTAGTTGAATCTCAAACTCAGTTTTTCACATCTCAGAAACAAACCAATGAACAAAATGCTCAAGCATTTAGAAATCAACAAGCTTCTATTCAAAATCTGGAACAAGAAGTAAGCAACCTAGCAAGGTTGATAGGTGAAAGAAAACCGGGAAGTTTACCTAGTGATACAAATGCTAACCCCCGAAATGAAACAGTTAAAGCCATTACCACAAGAAGTGGTATTACACTTAAACCACCGGAAATACCTATAATTTCTGAAGAAGCTATTCCTACTCCACAAGAACCACAACCTGAGCGAGATAAGGAAACAGAACCGGTAGTTGAAAAGGTTAATGAAGATAACACAGTTAAAACTAAACCTTATGTTAAACCATACCAACCACCACTTCCTTACCCGAGTAAAATGAGAAAAGAGAGACTTGAAGCCGAGCAATCCAAATTCTTGGATATGTTTAAACAAATAAATGTAAATCTTCCTTTCATTGATGTGATTTCGGGAATGCCTAGATATGCTAAATTCTTGAAAGATCTAATCACAAATAGAAAGAAAATGGAAGAACTCTCGGCTGTTACTATGAATGCTAATTGTTCTGCAGTGCTATTGAATAAGATACCAGAAAAATTATCAAATCCAGGAAGTTTCACAATTCCATGTTTTCTGGGTAGTCTTAGTTCAATAGAAGCATTGGCAGACTTAGGTGCTAGTATAAATCTAATACCGTATTCATTATACGCTAAACTAGACCTTGGAGAATTGAAACCAACAAGAATAAGTATACAACTAGCAGATAGATCAGTAAAATATCCTAGAGGGATAATGGAGAACATGCTAGTTAAAGTTGGTACTTTAGTAATTCCAGTAGATTTTGTTATTCTGGATATGGAAGAAGATTCTCGAGTTCCTCTCATATTAGGAAGACCATTCTTAAACACGGCTAAAGCAATAATAGACGTGTTTGGTAAGAAACTGACCCTAAGTATAGAGGACGAGAGTGTTACCTTTTCAATGGATAGAGCAATGTAACAACCGCAATCTGCAGATGATACATGTTATTATATTCAAACTATAGATTCACATGCAGAATTATTAGAAGAATTTCTAGAATTACAAGGAACAGGAGAATGTTCTTTAGGAGAAAGAACCGAACCAATTGATGAAACTGAAATTTTAGCTACACTTATGGCTAATGGATATGAACCGACAACAGAAGAAATTCGAATGCTAAAAGAGGAAGACAAATATCGATACAAATCATCGATAGAAGAACCACCGACATTAGAGTTAAAGCCACTTCCAAGCCATTTGGAATATGCTTCTTTACATGGTGAATCTGAATTACCTGTAATAATATCGTCTTCTCTTACTGAAAATGAAAAATCTCAACTCATTTCTGTGCTAAAAGCTCATAAACCAGCTATTGCATGGAAGATTCATGATATTAAAGGAATAAGTCCTTCGTATTGCACACATAAAATCCTTAGGGAAGAAGGTCATAAAACATATGTTCAACGCCAAAGAAGACTAAATCCTAATATGCAAGATGTTGTTAAGAAATAAATTATTAAACTGCTTGATGCAGGTTTAATTTATTCAATCTCTGATAGTCCATGGGTAAGCCCAGTTCAATGCGTGCCTAAGAAGGGTGGCATGATTGTCATCACAAATGAGAAAAATGAGCTTATTCCTACTAGGACTGTAACAGGATGGCGTGTTTGTATTGATTATAGAAAATTAAATGACGCCACCAGAAAAGATCACTTTCCCTTACCTTTCATTGATCAAATGTTGGAAAGATTAGCCGGAAATAGTTACTATTGTTTTCTTGATGGTTTTTCCGGATATTTTCAAATTCCAATAGCACCCGAGGACCAAGAGAAAACCACATTCACATACCCTTATGGTACTTTTTCTTACAAATGCATGCCATTTGGACTTTGCAACGCCCCTGCAACCTTTCAAAGGTGCATTATGGCAATTTTTCACGACATGATAGAAGAATGCATGGAAGTTTTCATGGATGACTTTTCAGTCTTCGGTGATACATTTGAATCATGTCTATTTAATCTTGAACGAATGCTTATTAGATGCGAACAATCAAATCTAGTACTTAATTGGGAGAAATGCCATTTCATGGTTAAAGAAGGCATCGTTCTTGGTTATAAAATTTCAAAGGAAGGAATTGAAGTGGATAGAGCTAAAGTAGATGTAATTGCTAAACTTTCACATCCCACCAATGTTAGAGGAGTTAGGAGTTTTCTAGGGCATGCCGGTTTTTACCGACGTTTCATAAAAGATTTTTCTAAAATTGCCACTCCTATGAATAAACTCCTAGAAAAGGATGCTCCATTCATCTTTTCAGATGAATGCATCAAATCTTTTAATATTCTTAAAGAAAAACTCTCTAATGCGCCGATTATGATAACTCCAAATTGGAATCTACTGAAAGGACCCGTCCTAATCCACCTGGACGAAGTCATCAACATTTGGTCCCATTGTGATGATCGGCTCCAAGTAATGTCCTTATATTGAGCAAATGCACAGCGGAAGACTTAATTCGTACCTGAGAATAAACATGCTTTAAAGTGTCAACCAAAAGGTTGGTGAGTTCATAGGTTTATCATAACAATCATTTCAATATGTTAATAGACCACAAGATTTCATAATTATAAACATAATACACTCGCAAGTGTATGTAAAGCATTCTAAGTGGTTGAGCACTTGGTAACCATACTTAACATTTAATCAACGTCACATATTCCCTTTATTATGAAATCTCACTACACCGTACCAAGTGTAGTCACCAAAACGAAGTACTGTGCAACCGTTGAATACTGGTCGTCCAGTCCGGTTGGGGTTGTCAGGCCCGATAGATCTATCAACAGGATTCGCGTTTACAATACCCATGTAAATAGTAGTTACCAAGCTACATGGAAATATGCCAGTGGTACAACTCAACGTAGAATATATTTTTAAGTACTTGTGTCTATTTTGTAAACATTTATAAAAGCAGCGCATGTATTCTCAGCCCAAAAATATATATTGCAAAAGCAATTAAAAAGGGAGCAAATGAAACTCACTTTTGCCTTGAAGGTATTTAATTCGACTTGGTCTCCGATAGATATCACGAACCTAACCATATATATAATATATCAACATATTTTCTTTTTAAGTAATCGTTATATATATATATATATATATATATATATATATATATATATATATATATATATATACTTTTAATACTTTTAATATTTTCTTAGTCCGTAGTTAGCAGTCTGATGTTAGTGGTCCACAATTAGTTGCTTAAATAAAATAAATAAAGACCCCATCGTATTCGTATTGATCAGAATTAATCTCGACCCATGGTACCATGTTGTCAAATGACGAGTTGCGTACATAAAGTACCGTGTTGTCAAATGACGTGTTGCGTACAATCATGAGGTCTTATGATTAATCTTCTCGTGTTGTTTACGGGTGGTCCTGAAATATATAAAATCAAATCATAAGTAATTATATATAAAATATCATATTAATTAGAAAAGATATGATTAATTTACTTTTTCTCCAAATATTTTTGTAGCTAAACTAGCTTCGGATACCCAATCTTGTTTTAGTCGTAGTTTCTTCATTACAACTCCGTTTTTGTTGGTTCAACTTGCCACTTCCTTGGATCGAGTCAAATTTTAAGAATATGAACTTAAAATACCTTAGTTTGTATTCGAAATCATAGGTTATAGGTCAAACTTTGGTGAAACTTATGAAAGTGATCATTTTCCATCATAAAAACAACATTTAATGATCATTTTTCTAAAAATACTTACACTTTGAGTTAAACCATGAAATTTTTATGTGTTAACATATTCATAAGAAATATCATTTTTCCAGAACATGAACTTCCAATTCAAAGTTCCAGATGGTTTTTAATTATCCAACCCAAAACAGCCCCCGGTTGCACTCTGACGACGTAGATTCAGTTTTTAAGATGTTCTTTGTAAAACCAAGTTATATCTTGTTAGGTTAGCATATCATTATGATATATTACAGGTCTTGAAGTGTTTTAAAAGTCAAGTTAGAAGGATCTATTTAGTTTGCGAACAAGTTTGGAATCATTCAAACTATGTTCTTGTTGTTAAAATTTTATACCACAAAATAAGATAGCTATATAAATATGAATTGAATAAGATTATGAACAAGGTTACTACCTCAAGTTACTTGGACAAAGTTACTGTAAAAGATAAGAAATAATCTTGGAATCAAAGAGTGGTGGAGTTAGATCAAAAGGTTGGAAGTAAACTTCTTCAAATGGGTAGTTATTTTGATATGTTCTTGAAAGAGTTTTCTTATGGTGTTTAAGGCTTGTAATTGAAGCTAAATGATGGGGAAAATGCTTGGAGATGATCAAGTATGAAGTTAGGAGTATTTTGAGAGAGAAATGAGGGTGTAGGTATGAGAAAATGGAGTGAAGAAATGGTGTTCATTTATAAAAACGTTTTTAGTTTATAAAGAAAGAAAAGGATTCCTAATTTTGTTTTCTTACTAATAATTCATACTACTTGACAAATCCTAGTTACCTCATATCTAGGGCAGTAATAATGTTGATTAGGATGTTGATTTGATGTGTATATACCAATAGTAAATACGTATAGAAGCTGGGTATGATACGGGTACATATACCCTAGATATACGTATAGAAATCTTGAGGAAACGGAACGAGAATTCAAATATAACTATCTTTTGTGAATATACTTATATTGTTTTATGTATTTAAGTCCTTAAAAATTGATTAAATACATTATATATACGATACATGTATAAGCATTATAGATTATAAGTATATATATCAAAGAATGTTACGTATAGTTACGTTTTGAAAACTTAAGTTAGTAGTTTCAAAATATACTTATAACTCATTGTCATTAGTACACAATGAGATGTTAAACCATCCTTAGATCATGTTAAATATATATAAATACATATATATACACAAACGTATAATTATCATATGTTATATATTTCGTGATATCATCGGTCATATTAGACGGTCAAACGTTGTGTAAAACTCTTTTCAAAAACACAAGTCTTAACAATTTGGATTGCTTATCATGTTGGTATGGTTTAATTTATGTAAATATTAATCTCATAAGTATAATTTGGTCAGAAAATTCCGGGTCATTACAGTACCTACCCGTTAAAGAAATTTCATCCCCGAAATTTGATAGAGGTTGTTATGGATAACAATAAGAAGGTTTTCATGACAAATATAAGCTGATAATGGAGTTTTATCATCATTGAGTAATGTAGATAAAACGATTCGATTATGCGAAGAATATAAATGAGACTATCGTAAAAGAGTGAGATGAGTAAAATATATTCGTCTTAACTGATGATGTAGTTATGATTGATTTCCGGGATTTAAAGAGAATCTTACGTAATAATATTTGGTTCTTTGGTGATTAAGGAAATCAGGATCTTCTTTGATTATATGCAATAATCTGTTTCGATTGCTCTGTCGGATATTTCACTATAAATTCACCCCTTCGTTTCCTTATTTTCCACGACTCACACCTTCTATTCTTTCTCCCTTGATTCTTACTTTAAAGCATTCATCAATATGCTCCATCCAGTCCTGATTCTTGATATACTCCTAACTTTTATATCTGTCATTCTTCTTTTTCATCTACCACCAGAAGAATCTATTTACTTCTACTATACTCTTGTATTTATAGTGTTTCTAATTCTCCCGTGTCTCTATATTGCTATCTGCATCGATATACACGGTTTGTAATTTCGGGGTTATTATCGAAGTTTATATTCTTCATTATTTTTCGGAGCTTCATGCTTTCGTTTTCTCTTCCCGACTTCGAGTCAAGCGAGTAATGGTCCGGAATTCGTAGATATGAAATTCAGAATGAACATAGCTAATGCTCTAAGAAGAAAATGGTAATAGAACGATTTTGATTTGTTAAATTACCAGAATACCCTGGAGAAGACCGAGTCATCCAGAAAAATATTCTCTTGATATGTTTAGAGATTAGATAGAATGTAAGAGTCGTGTAAATGGCACATGATGACGGTACTGTGAATCATCATGCTTCATTAGAAACTCAGCATGACTTACTGTAATATAATAACGTTGATCAAGTGTCATTATATTATACTAATCCATGCTTCAGTTCCTAACACTACTTCAAAACATTCATATTTTAAACTCGAAGATTTCAGAATTTAGAAACTAACCCAGTTTCTTTTATGTTGCAGATATTACGGAGAGATAAATGATCTCAGATAAGAATAGTTGTGAAAATATCGCCAGAAATATGGAGGATATTTATAATAGAACATACGAGAATATCTTAGAATTTCTAATATCAATGGATGATGAAGAAGATTTTTCTGTGAAGGTTTAGAATGAGAAATAAGATGTTTGCTAACGATTTTAGCAGGCACAGAATCATTTGGATTCTTTAAAGGCAAATTTATTCTTTGTGATTTATCCACGGCTTTCTTCATAGTTTCGCATAATCCGCTTTTCGGTACTAAATTTTCTATCGAGCGTTCCTAATACTCCTTTCTTTATCATCAAACTTTTGGCCATTAAGATCATCTACAACATGCTGCTTCGTCAGCATTTTCAAAGTTAACTGATCTGGGTCATCGGTTATTAAACCGAGGTAGTTTAAGGAGAATTGTGTTTTTAGAATGATTAATCGCTGATGGTAATATTGTGGAATATAAAAGGTTCCCCAGTAACAATAAAGAGTACGCATATATATCGCGGTTATAATAAAGTTGTTTCGGATGAAAAGTCAGAGTTGACTTGCTGGAGCTGTGACAAAATTAGCTACTTTGGAAAGGGATTGCAAAACGATCTTCGGTAATAACAATGTCAAAGGAACTAGAACAGATACGTGTCAAACGTTTACTCAGTTTTCGAGGGTTTTTCAGGTGCATAACTATATGCATCAATCTTTTCTTCCATAGATGAAGTGCGGTTGGTTTATCCTCTCGATTGAGGTGTTTTTAAGAATCATGATAGATTTGAACGCTGATTGTAATCGTCGAGATACAATGAGATTTAAGATGAAATCAAGTGGCAATCTTGAAGAAATGTTTAGTTTCATATGTTATAATCAAAATTTTAATTCATTTTAATTTTCCAATGTCATTAGTCCACAGTCGATAGTCCACAGTAACAGTCCAATAATTCATATATAGTTTAGTATATAATATACGAATTAATTAATACGTGTCGTTACCCGTATACGTCTCAGACTCGATCACAACTCAAACTATATATATTATTATAGAATCAACCTCAACCCTGTATAGAGAACTCGATCATTACTTCATATAGAGTGTCTATGGTGATTCCAAATAATATATATAGATGCGTCGATATGATATGTCAAAACATTGTATACGTGTCCCGATATTTAAAGTGCGTAAAATAATTACAGAAATTAAATGACGATAAATAAAAGTGCGATAATTAAATTGCGATAAATAAACTACGATAAATAAAATGTAATCAGTTAGCTAGGAACAGTTAGCTGGAACAGTTAGCGTGGATTCTTAACAAAAATTTTCATAGTTAATTTGTTTGTTTCTAACAGATTTTATTTTGTCATATGTTTTCTTCATATGCCACTTGTTGGATTCTGGGAAGTCAAAATCCAAATATGAAATTGAATGAAAATGGTTATTCTGCGGTGAACGGATACGTATATCGGTGGTTGTAAGTAGGATAGTAAATGACTGTTGAATCAGCTTCGACGAATGTACAATGTAACTTATTAAGATGAAATCTAATTATTCCTCGGGTATTACCTACCTGTTAAAAAAAAATTTCACCCTTAATATTTTGTACAAAAGAACTTTTAATTACAATCTTTATGAAAACATATATACATATATATTTTCTTCAGATGAAATCATGAATTTAATGAGTTAATATGATATTAATCTCATTTGCTTTTCGGTTTGAGCTAGAATAAGAAATCTCTAAAACTTTTTTGAAACCACATATTCTTCGCAGAATATCAATGAAGTTATGGATCAATACTTCATCGTTCATTATTGTTGATACTCCTTGGTATCTATGGTGCGTATGATGTTGATGTTTGTGGGATAGATTATGATGTCGAGACGTGTGATGCGGATGTTGTTTGTTAGTGGTGATGATGGTATTGTTGATGTTATTGATGGTGGTGCTGATTATGCTGCTGGTGCTGCTGCTGGTGTTTGCAACCTTCGCACCATGTTCTCCAAAGCCGTCACGCGAGCGCGAAGTTCGTTAACTTCTGCTAGTACACTGGGATGATTGGCGGTTGGAGCGAGCGAATGAACAAGATTTGTAATATGGGATAGTATATAATTGTGACAAGATACTCTAGAAATGAGAGAGAAAATGGTGTTTCGAATAGGTTCGCCGGTAAGTGCTTCAGGTTCATCGCCAAAAGGGCAATTTGGTGGATGGAATGGATCACCTTCTTCTTGTCTCTAATGATTTAGTATATTACGAACCCATCCCCAATTCATCCAGAATAGATGATGGGAAATTGGTTGATCCATTCCGGTGACGCTGCTTTCGGAGCCCGAATGGAAATCCATATCGGCATAACTGTCGGAATCTGAAGAATTCGAACTAGATGCGGAATCCATCTTGTATAATGGGGAAAATGAATTTTTGGTATGGAATAGATTATAGGAGTTAGATTTGGTACTCTTCAATACATAATTTACATATGTATATATAATACCAAAATCCCATAAATTACGGAGAATCTTTGAAAAGATATCAGTCAAAGTTCGCAATAACAGATATGCTAAGATAAGAATTCGTCTATACACTATCAATGCAGTAAATGCAGTAAAACGTGTCTAGACTTATGAATGATAAGCAGGTAATTTCCTAAGGATGATAAGCAGATAATTTCCGACTAGAAATGATAAGCAAAACTTTTGACATGTAGACACGGTCGAAGTCCAGACTCATTAATGCATCCTAACAACTACTAGTTAGACACACTAATGCAAGACCTGGTTCGCTACGACCACCGCTCTGATACCAACTGAAAGGACCCGTCCTAATCCACCTGGACGAAGTCATCAACATTTGGTCCCATTGCGATGATCGGCTCCAAGTAATGTCCTTATATTGAGCAAATGCACAGCGGAAGACTTAATTCGTACCTGAGAATAAACATGCTTTAAAGTGTCAACCAAAAGGTTGGTGAGTTCATAGGTTTATCATAACAATCATTTCAATATGTTAATAGACCACAAGATTTCATAATCATAAACATAATACACTCGCAAGTGTATGTAAAGCATTCTAAGTGGTTGAGCACTTGGTAACCATACTTAACATTTAATCAACGTCGCATATTCCCTTTATTATGAAATCTCACTACACCGTACCAAGTGTAGTCACCAAAACGAAGTACTGTGCAACCGTTGAATACTGGTCGTCCAGTCCGGTTGGGGTTGTCAGGCCCGATAGATCTATCAACAGGATTCGCGTTTACAATACCCATGTAAATAGTAGTTACCAAGCTACATGGAAATATGCCAGTGGTACAACTCAACGTAGAATATATTTTTAAGTACTTGTGTCTATTTTGTAAACATTTATAAAAGCAGCGCATGTATTCTCAGCCCAAAAATATATATTGCAAAAGCAATTAAAAAGGGAGCAAATGAAACTCACTTTTGCCTTGAAGGTATTTAATTCGACTTGGTCTCCGATAGATATCACGAACCTAACCATATATATAATATATCAACATATTTTCTTTTTAAGTAATCGTTATATATATATATATATATATATATATATATATATATATATATATATATATATATATATATATATATATATATATATACATACTTTTAATATTTTCTTAGTCCGTAGTTAGCAGTCTGATGTTAGTGGTCCACAATTAGTTGCTTAAATAAAATAAATAAAGACCCCATCGTATTCGTATTGATCAGAATTAATCTCGATCCATGGTACCATGTTGTCAAATGACGAGTTGCGTACATAAAGTACCGTGTTGTCAAATGACGTGTTGCGTACAATCATGAGGTCTTATGATTAATCTTCTCGTGTTGTTTACGGGTGGTCCTGAAATATATAAAATAAAATCATAAGTAATTATATATAAAATATCATATTAATTAGAAAAGATATGATTAATTTACTTTTTCTCCAAATATTTTCGTAGCTAAACTAGCTTCGGATACCCAATCTTGTTTTAGTCGTAGTTTCTTCATTACAGCTCCGTTTTTGTTGGTTCAACTTGCCACTTCCTTGGATCGAGTCAAATTTTAAGAATATGAACTGAAAATACCTTAGTTTGTATTCGAAATCATAGGTTATAGGTCAAACTTTGGTGAAACTTATGAAAGTGATCATTTTCCATCATAAAAACAACATTTAATGATCATTTTTCTAAAAATACTTACACTTTGAGTTAAACCATGAAATTTTTATGTGTTAACATATTCATAAGAAATATCATTTTTCCAGAACATGAACTTCCAATTCAAAGTTCAAGATGGTTTTTAATTATCCAACCCAAAACAGCCTCCGGTTACACTCTGACGACGTAGATTCAGTTTTTAAGATGTTCTTTGTAAAACCAAGTTATATCTTGTTAGGTTAGCATATCATTATGATATATTACAGGTCTTGAAGTGTTTTAAAAGTCAAGTTAGAAGGATCTATTTAGTTTGCGAACAAGTTTGAAATCATTCAAACTATGTTCTTGTTGTTAAAATTTTATACCACAAAATAAGATAGCTATATAAATATGAATTGAATAAGATTATGAACAAGGTTACTATCTCAAGTTACTTGGACAAAGTTACTGCAAAAGATAAGAAATAATCTTGGAATCAAAGAGTGGTGGAGTTAGATCAAAAGGTTGGAAGTAAACTTCTTCAAATGGGTGGTTATTTTGATATGTTCTTGAAAGAGTTTTCTTATGGTGTTTAAGGCTTGTAATTGAAGCTAAATGATGGGGAAAATGCTTGGAGATGATCAAGTATGAAGTTAGGAGTATTTTGAGAGAGAAATGAGGGTGTAGGTATGAGAAAATGGAGTGAAGAAATGGTGTTCATTTATAAAAACGTTTTTAGTTTATAAAGAAAGAAAAGGATTCCTAATTTTGTTTTCTTACTAATAATTCATACTACTTGACAAATCCTAGTTACCTCATATCTAGGGAAGTAATAATGTTGATTAGGATGTTGATTTGATGTGTATATACCAATAGTAAATACGTATAGAAGCTGGGTATGATACGGGTACATATACCCTAGATATACGTATAGAAATCTTGAGGAAACGGAACGAGAATTCAAATATAACTATCTTTTGTGAATATACTTATATTGTTTTATGTATTTAAGTCCTTAAAAAGTGATTAAATACATTATATATACGATACATGTATAAGCATTATAGATTATAAGTATATATATCAAAGAATGTTACGTATAGTTATCGTTTTGAAAACTTAAGTTAGTAGTTTCAAAATATACTTATAACTCATTGTCATTAGTACACAATGAGATGTTAAACCATCCTTAGATCATGTTAAATATATATAAATACATATATATACACAAACGTATAATTATCATATGTTATATATTTCGTGATATCATCGGTCATATTGGACGGTCAAACGTTGTGTAAAACTCTTTTCAAAAACACAAGTCTTAACAATTTGGATTGCTTATCATGTTGGTATGGTTTAATTTATGTAAATATTAATCTCATAAGTATAATTTGGTCAGAAAATTCCGGGTCATTACAGTACCTACCCGTTAAAGAAATTTCGTCCCCGAAATTTGATAGAGGTTGTTATGGATAACAATAAGAAGGTTTTCATGACAAATATAAGCTGATAATGGAGTTTTATCATCATTGAGTAATGTAGATAAAACGATTCGATTATGCGAAGAATATAAATGAGACTATCGTAAAAGAGTGAGATGAGTAAAATATATTCGTCTTAACTGATGATGTAGTTATGATTGATTTCCGGGATTTAAAGAGAATCTTACATAATAATATTTGGTTCTTTGGTGATTAAGGAAATCAGGATCTTCTTTGATTATATGTAATAATCTGTTTCGATTGCTCTGTCGGATATTTCACTATAAATTCACCCCTTCGTTTCCTTATTTTCCACGACTCACACCTTCTATTCTTTCTCCCTTGATTCTTACTTTAAAGCATTCATCAATATGCTCCATCCAGTCCTGATTCTTGATATACTCCTAACTTTTATATCTGTCATTCTTCTTTTTCATCTACCACCAGAAGAATCTATTTACTTCTACTATACTCTTGTATTTATAGTGTTTCTAATTCTCCCGTGTCTCTATATTGCTATCTGCATCGATATACACGGTTTGTAATTTCGGGGTTATTATCGAAGTTTATATTCTTCATTATTTTTCGGAGCTTCATGCTTTCGTTTTCTCTTCCCGACTTCGAGTCAAGCGAGTAATGGTCCGGAATTCGTAGATATGAAATTCAGAATGAACATAGCTAATGCTCTAAGAAGAAAATGGTAATAGAACGATTTTGATTTGTTAAATTACCAGAATACCCTGGAGAAGACCGAGTCATCCAGAAAAATATTCTCTTGATATGTTTAGAGATTAGATAGAATGTAAGAGTCGTGTAAATGGCACATGATGACGGTACTGTGAATCATCATGCTTCATTAGAAACTCAGCATGACTTACTGTAATATAATAACATTGATCAAGTGTCATTATATTATACTAATCCATGCTTCAGTTCCCAACACTAATTCAAAACATTCATATTTTAAACTCGAAGATTTCAGAATTTAGAAACTAACCCAGTTTCTTTTATGTTGCAGATATTACGGAGAGATAAATGATCTCAGATAAGAAAAGGTGTGAAAATATCGCCAGAAATATGGAGGATATTTATAATAGAACATACGAGAATATCTTAGAATTTCTAATATCAATGGATGATGAAGAAGATTTGTCTGTGAAGGTTTAGAATGAGAAATAAGATGTTTGCTAACGATTTTAGCAGGCACAGAATCATTTGGATTCTTTAAAGGCAAACTTATTCTTTGTGATTTATCCACGGCTTTCTTCATAGTTTCGTATAATCCGCTTTTCGGTACTAAATTTTCTATCGAGCATTCCTAATACTCCTTTCTTTATCATCAAACTTTTGGCCATTAAGATCATCTACAACATGCTGCTTCGTCAGCATTTTCAAAGTTAAATGATCTGGGTCATCGGTTATCAAACCGAGGTAGTTTAAGGAGAATTGTGTTTTTAGAATGATTAATCGCTGATGGTAATATTGTGGAATATAAAAGGTTCCCCAGTAACAATAAAGAGTACGCATATATATCGCGGTTATAATAAAGTTGTTTCGGATGAAAAGTCGGAGTTGACTTGCTGGAGCTGTGACAAAATTAGCTACTTTGGAAAGGGATTGCAAAACGATCTTCGGTAATAACAATGTCAAAGGAACTAGAACAGATACGTGTCAAACGTTTACTCAGTTTTCGAGGGTTTTTCAGGTGCATAACTATATGCATCAATCTTTTCTTCCGTAGATGAAGTGCGGTTGGTTTATCCTCTCGATTGAGGTGTTTTTAAGAATCATGATAGATTTGAACGCTGATTGTAATCGTCGAGATACAATGAGATTTAAGATGAAATCAAGTGGCAATCTTGAAGAAATGTTTAGTTTCATATGTTATAATCAAAATTTTAATTCATTTTAATTTTCCAATGTCATTAGTCCACAGTCGATAGTCCACAGTAACAGTCCAATAATTCATATATAGTTTAGTATATAATATACGAATTAATTAATACGTGTCGTTACCCGTATATGTCTCGGACTCGATCACAACTCAAACTATATATATTATTATAGAATCAACCTCAAGCCTGTATAGAGAACTCGATCATTACTTCATATAGAGTGTCTATGGTGATTCCAAATAATATATATAGATGCGTCGATATGATATGTCAAAACATTGTATACGTGTCCCGATATTTAAAGTGCGTAAAATAATTACAGAAATTAAATGACGATAAATAAAAGTGCGATAATTAAATTGCCACAAAATGCATTCAAGTATGTGAAGTATTTGACATTTGGGGTATTGACTTTATGGGTCCATTTCCAAAATCTCATAATAATCTATACATTCTCGTAGCCATTGATTATGTATCTAAATGGGCGGAAGCACAAGCTCTCCCAACTAACGATGCACGAGTTGTAGTCAACTTTTTAAAATGTCTTTTTGCAAGGTTCGGAACACCGAAAGCTTTAATAAGTGATCGGGGTACTCATTTTTGTAACAATCAACTTGAGAAAGTTCTCAAAAGATATGGAGTAACTCATAAAATCTCCACCGCTTATCATCCACAAACAAGTGGACAAGTTGAAAATACCAACCGAGCATTAAAACGTATTCTAAAAAAAACCGTAGGATCAAATCCGAAGGAATGGTCCATGAAATTGGAGGATGCACTCTGGGCTTTTAGAACAGCCTATAAAACTCCAATTGGAACCACACCTTTCAAACTCGTTTACGGAAAAGCATGTCATCTTCCAGTAGAAATTGAACAAAAAGTATTTTTGGCTTTGAAGACATGTAATCTTGATTTACATGAATCCAGACATCTAAGATTAAGTCAACTAAACGAATTAGAAGAATTAAGACATGAAGCATACGAAAATTCGTTAATCTATAAAGAAAGAACGAAGAAATGGCATGATAAAAGAATCAGAAGTTCAAAAGAATTTAAGGAAGGAGACAGAGTTCTTCTTTTCAATTCACGATTTAAGCTATTTCCTGGAAAATTGAAATCAAGATGGTCTGGACCATTCATAGTCAAAAGAGTTTTCCCATACGGAATAATAGAGTTAATAAATTCAAATGGGATTGAATTTAAAGTTAATGGTCACAGAGTTAAACATTACATACATGGTTCGATGGAAGTAGACAATGAAGTCAATCATAATTTCACCACCCAAGAAAACCCTCAAAATGAAAACATAAATATGTTATCAACAACATATGAAAAATCAAAATTGGAAAATAGGGAGGATTCAAATTGGAGTGATGAAGAAGAATTCTTATACAAACCCCCATTCCAAGAAACGAAGAAAAATGTGAATAAGAAGTTCAAATAGAAGTGAAAGAACCAAGAAAAGAACATCCGAAAAAGGTTTACAAACCATCTCGACTTACTAAAGCAGGAGACCCGGGTGAATTTATCATTTCTTGCTTGCTTAATGATGGTGCTGTATATAATGGACTCGCAGATTTAGGAGCAAGTGCAAATATTATGCCTCTTTCCTTATACAAAAGATTAGGTATGGATAAATTAAAACCAACCAAAATAGGTGTTCAATCATTTGACCTAACCATTAAACACCCGGTTGGAATAGCAAATAATTTACTTGTTAACGTGGGAAGTTTGACCTATGTTGCAAACTTCATAGTGATTAATATGGAGGAAAACCTTGATATTCCTCTAATTTTAGGTCGCCCATTTTTAGCAACCACCGAGGCATTCATTGATGTATGAGAAGGTAGAATGACACTTAGGGATGGTGATAAATCGATCACCTTTGTGAACCGAAAGTTTAGATCTCCACCAACCCAAACTGTTAAACCAATAAAAACGCATAAGTGTGGGGAAGATGAAGAAACACTTAATGATGATCCAATCACAAAGAATGTCGTTGATGATAAGAAATTAGATGAACCCGTTTTTAACAGTTCAACGAAGAAACTTTATAAACGGATTCACGATGCTAAGATTAAGGGAAACTTTAAGTTATGTAACCGATTAATATCCAATTTATCGCCAAAAGAAAAGGCGATGTTAGTTGAATTTGTGAAAGTTACGGAGGAAATCAACAAATGGATTGAAGTAAAAGTCAGAGATATACAAGTTGTTGATGATCCAATTGAAACTAACGTTAATCACAATTTCAAATAAGTGTGGGGAGAATCGAATCTTTTTAGGGTAATATGTATTTCTGTTAGAGTTAGATTTTCTATTTTCGTGTAGTTCTCGAAAATGGAACCCGAATGGTCTTTCCCTAGCAGACCCTAAATGAAATGTCCCGTTCTTATTGACTAAAAACATTCCATATTAATTGATTTCGTTGCGAGGTTTTGACCTCTATATGAGACGTTTTTCAAAGACTGCATTCATTTTTAAAACAAACCATAACCTTTATTTCATAGATAAAGGTTTTAAAAAGCTTTACGTAGATTATCAAATAATGATAATCTAAAATATCCTGTTTACACACGACCATTACATAATGGTTTACAATACAAATATGTTACAACAAAATAAGTTTCTTGAATGCAGTTTTTACACAATATCATACAAGCATGGACTCCAAATCTCGTCCTTATTTAAGTATGCGATAGCGGAAGCTCTTAATAATCACCTGAGAATAAACATGCTTAAAACGTCAACAAAAATGTTGGTGAGTTATAGGTTTAACCTATATATATCAAATCATAATAATAGACCACAAGATTTCATATTTCAATACACATCCCATACATAGAGATAAAAATCATTCATATGGTGAACACCTGGTAACCGACATTAACAAGATGCATATATAAGAATATCCCCATCATTCCGGGACACCCTTCGGATATGATATAAATTTCGAAGTACTAAAGCATCCATTACTTTGGATGGGGTTTGTTAGGCCCAATAGATCTATCTTTAGGATTCGCGTCAATTAGGGTGTCTGTTCCCTAATTCATAGATTACCAGACTTAATAAAAAGGGGCATATTCGATTTCGATAATTCAACCATAGAATGTAGTTTCACGTACTTGTGTCTATTTTGTAAATCATTTATAAAACCTGCATGTATTCTCATCCCAAAAATATTAGATTTTAAAAGTGGGACTATAACTCACTTTCACAGATTTTTACTTCGTCGGGAAGTAAGACTTGGCCACTGGTTGATTCACAAACCTATAACAATATATACATATATATCAAAGTATGTTCAAAATATATTTACAACACTTTTAATATATTTTGATGTTTTAAGTTTATTAAGTCAGCTGTCCTCGTTAGTAACCTACAACTAGTTGTCCACAGTTAGATGTACAGAAATAAATCGATAAATATTATCTTGAATCAATCCACGACCCAGTGTATACGTATCTCAGTATTGATCACAACTCAAACTATATATATTTTGGAATCAACCTCAACCCTGTATAGCTAACTCCAACATTCACATATAGAGTGTCTATGGTTGTTCCGAAATATATATAGATGTGTCGACATGATAGGTCGAAACATTGTATACGTGTCTATGGTATCTCAAGATTACATAATATACAATACAAGTTGATTAAGTTATGGTTGGAATAGATTTGTTACCAATTTTCACGTAGCTAAAATGAGAAAAATTATCCAATCTTGTTTTACCCATAACTTCTTCATTTTAAATCCGTTTTGAGTGAATCAAATTGCTATGGTTTCATATTGAACTCTATTTTATGAATATAAATAGAAAAATTATAGGTTTATAGTCGGAAAAATAATTTACAAGTCGTTTTTGTAAAGGTAGTCATTTCAGTCGAAAGAACGACGTCTAGATGACCATTTTAGAAAACATACTTCCACTTTGAGTTTAACCATAATTTTTGGATATAGTTTCATGTTCATAATAAAAATCATTTTCTCAGAATAACAACTTTTAAATCAAAGTTTATCATAGTTTTTAATTAACTAACCCAAAACAGCCCGTGGTGTTACTACGACGGCGTAAATCCAGTTTTACGGTGTTTTTCGTGTTTCCAGGTTTTAAATCATTAAGTTAGCATATCATATAGATATAGAACATGTGTTTAGTTGATTTTAAAAGTCAAGTTAGAAGGATTAACTTTTGTTTGCGAACAAGTTTAGAATTAACTAAACTATGTTCTAGTGATTACAAGTTTAAACCTTCGAATAAGATAGCTTTATATGTATGAATCGAATGATGTTATGAACATCATTACTACCTTAAGTTCCTTGGATAAACCTACTGGAAAAGAGAAAAATGGATCTAGCTTCAATGGATCCTTGGATGGCTCGAAGTTCTTGAAGCAGAATCATGACACGAAAACAAATTCAAGTAAGATCATCACTTGAAATAAGATTGTTATAGTTATAGAAATTGAACCAAAGTTTGAATATGATTATTACCTTGTATTAGAATGATAACCTACTGTAAGAAACAAAGATTTCTTGAGTTTGGATGATCACCTTACAAGATTGGAAGTGAGCTAGCAAACTTGAAAGTATTCTTGATTTTATGAAACTAGAACTTTTGGAATTTATGAAGAACACTTAGAACTTGAAGATAGAACTTGAGAGAGATCAATTAGATGAAGAAAATTGAAGAATGAAAGTGTTTGTAGGTGTTTTTGGTCGTTGGTGTATGGATTAGATATAAAGGATATGTAATTTTGTTTTCATGTAAATAAGTCATGAATGATTACTCATATTTTTGTAATTTTATGAGATATTTCATGCTAGTTGCCAAATGATGGTTCCCACATATGTTAGGTGACTCACATGGGCTGCTAAGAGCTGATCATTGGAGTGTATATACCAATAGTACATACATCTAAAAGCTGTGTATTGTACGAGTACGAATACGGGTGCATACGAGTAGAATTGTTGATGAAACTGAACGAGGATGTAATTGTAAGCATTTTTGTTAAGTAGAAGTATTTTGATAAGTGTCTTGAAGTCTTTCAAAAGTGTATGAATACATATTAAAACACTACATGTATATACATTTTAACTGAGTCGTTAAGTCATCGTTAGTCGTTACATGTAAATGTTGTTTTGAAACCTTTAGGTTAACGATCTTGTTGAATGTTGTTAACCCATTGTTTATTATAACAAATGAGATATTAAATTGTTATATTATCATGATATTATGATATATAATATATCTCAGTATGATGTATATACAGTTAAATGTCATTACAACGATAATCGTTACATATATGTCTCGTTTCGAAATCATTAAGTTAGTAGTCTTATTTTTACATATGTATTTCATTGTTAATACACTTAATAATATATTTACTTATCATTTAACATAATTAACCAAGTGTATCAATATCTTAATATGATTCATATGTACCTAGTAAGACGTTGTTATAACGATAATCGTTATATATATCGTTTTCGAGTTTCTTAAATTAATAGTCTCATTTTTATGTATATAACTCATTGTTAAAATACCTAATGAGATACATACTTATAATAAAAACATGTTAACTATATATATAACCATATATATGTCATCGTATAGTTTTTACAAGTTTTAACGTTCGTGAATCACCGGTCAACTTGGGTGGTCAATTGTCTATATGAAACATATTTCAATTAATTAAGTCTTAACAAGTTTGATTGCTTAACATGTTGGAAACATTTAATCATGTAAATATCAATCTCAATTAATATATATAAACATGGAAAAGTTCGGGTCACTACAGTACCTACCCGTTAAATAAATTTCGTCCCGAAATTTTAAGCTGTTGAAGGTGTTGACGAATCTTCTGGAAATAGATGCGGGTATTTCTTCTTCATCTGATCTTCACGCTCCCAGGTGAACTCGGGTCCTCTACGAGCATTCCATCGAACCTTAACAATTGGTATCTTGTTTTGCTTAAGTCTTTTAACCTCACGATCCATTATTTCGACGGGTTCTTCGATGAATTGAAGTTTTTCGTTGATTTGGATTTCATCTAACGGAATAGTGAGATCTTCTTTAGCAAAACATTTCTTCAAATTCGAGACGTGGAAAGTGTTATGTACAGCCGCGATTTGTTGAGGTAACTCAAGTCGGTAAGCTACTGGTCCGACACGATCAATAATCTTGAATGGTCCAATATACCTTGGATTTAATTTCCCTCGTTTACCAAATCGAACAACGCCTTTCCAAGGTGCAACTTTAAGCATGACCATCTCTCCAATTTCAAATTCTATATCTTTTCTTTTAATGTCAGCGTAGCTCTTTTGTCGACTTTGGGCGGTTTTCAACCGTTGTTGAATTTGGATGATCTTCTCGGTAGTTTCTTGTATAATCTCCGGACCCGTAATCTGTCTATCCCCCACTTCACTCCAACAAATCAGAGACCTGCACTTTCTACCATAAAGTGCTTCAAACGGCGCCATCTCAATGCTTGAATGGTAGCTGTTGTTGTAGGAAAATTCTGCTAACGGTAGATGTCGATCCCAACTGTTTCCGAAATCAATAACACATGCTCGTAGCATGTATTCAAGCGTTTGTATCGTCCTTTCGCTCTGCCCATCAGTTTGTGGATGATAGGCAGTACTCATGTCTAGACGAGTTCCTAATGCTTGCTGTAATGTCTGCCAGAATCTTGAAATAAATCTGCCATCCCTATCAGAGATAATAGAGATTGGTATTCCATGTCTGGAGACGACTTCCTTCAAATACAGTCGTGCTAACTTCTCCATCTTGTCATCTTCTCTTATTGGCAGGAAGTGTGCTGATTTGGTGAGACGATCAACTATTACCCAAATAGTATCAAAACTACTTGCAGTCCTTGGCAATTTAGTGATGAAATCCATGGTAATGTTTTCCCATTTCCATTCCGGGATTTCGGGTTGTTGAAGTAGACCTGATGGTTTCTGATGCTCAGCTTTGACCTTAGAACACGTCAAACATTCTCCTACGTATTTAGCAACATCGGCTTTCATACCCGGCCACCAAAAATGTTTCTTGAGATCCTTGTACATCTTCCCCGTTCCAGGATGTATTGAGTATCTGGTTTTATGAGCTTCTCTAAGTACCATTTCTCTCATATCTCCAAATTTTGGTACCCAAATCCTTTCAGCCCTATACCGGGTTCCGTCTTCCCGAATATTAAGATGCTTCTCCGATCCTTTGGGTATTTCATCCTTTAAATTTCCCTCTTTTAAAACTCCTTGTTGCGCCTCCTTTATTTGAGTAGTAAGGTTATTATGAATCATTATATTCATAGATTTTACTCGAATGGGTTCTCTGTCCTTCCTGCTCAAGGCATCGGCTACCACATTTGCCTTCCCCGGGTGGTAACGAATCTCAAAGTCGTAATCATTCAATAATTCAATCCACCTACGCTGCCTCATATTCAGTTGTTTCTGATTAAATATGTGTTGAAGACTTTTGTGGTCGGTATATATAATACTTTTGACCCCATATAAGTAGTGCCTCCAAGTCTTTAATGCAAAAACAACCGCGCCTAATTCCAAATCATGCGTCGTATAATTTTGTTCGTGAATCTTCAATTGTCTAGACGCATAAGCAATCACCTTCGTTCGTTGCATTAATACAAAACCGAGACCTTGCTTTGATGCATCACAATAAATTACAAAATCATCATTCCCTTCAGGCAATGACAATATAGGTGCCGTAGTTAGCTTTTTCTTCAATAACTGAAACGCTTTCTCTTGTTCATCATTCCATTCAAATTTCTTCCCTTTATGCGTTAATGCAGTCAAGGGTTTTGCTATTCTGGAAAAGTCTTGGATGAACCTTCTGTAGTAACCAGCTAGTCCTAAAAACTGGCGTATGTGTTTCGGAGTTTTCGGGGTTTCCCACTTTTCAACAGTTTCTATCTTTGCCGGATCCACCTTAATACCTTCTTTGTTCACTATGTGACCGAGGAATTGAACTTCTTCCAACCAAAATGCACACTTTGAAAACTTAGCGTACAATTCTTCCTTCCTCAATACTTCTAACACCTTTCTCAAATGTTCACCGTGTTCTTGGTCATTCGTTGAGTAAATAAGTATGTCATCAATGAAAATAATGACAAACTTATCAAGGTATGGTCCACACACTCGGTTCATAAGGTCCATGAACACAGCTGGTGCATTAGTTAAACCAAACGGCATGACCATAAACTCGTAATGATCGTAACGTGTTCTGAAAGCAGTCTTTGGAATATCATCTTCTTTCACCCGCATTTGATGATACCCGGAACGTAAGTCAATCTTTGAATAAACAGACGAGCCTTGTAGTTGATCAAATAAGTCATCGATTCTCGGTAGTGGGTAGCGGTTCTTGATGGTAAGTTTGTTCAACTCTCGGTAGTCGATACACAACCTGAATGTACCATCTTTCTTCTTGACAAACAAAACAGGAGCTCCCCACGGTGATGTGCTTGGTCGAATGAAACCACGCTCTAAAAGTTCTTGTAATTGGCTTTGTAGTTCTTTCATCTCGCTGGGTGCGAGTCTGTAAGGAGCACGAGCTATTGGTGCAGCTCCTGGTACAAGATCTATTTGAAATTCAACGGATCGATGTGGGGGTAATCCCGGTAATTCTTTCGGAAATACATCAGGAAATTCTTTTGCGACGGGAACATCATTGATGCTCTTTTCTTCAGTTTGTACTTTCTCGACGTGTGCTAGAACAGCATAGCAACCTTTTCTTATTAGTTTTTGTGCTTTCAAATTACTAATAAGATGTAGCTTCGTGTTGCCCTTTTCTCCGTACACCATTAAGGGTTTTCCTTTTTCTCGTATAATGCGAATTGCATTTTTGTAACAAACGATCTCCGCTTTCACTTCTTTCAACCAGTCCATACCGATTATCACATCAAAACTCCCTAACTCTACTGGATCAAATCAATCTTAAATGTTTCGCTAACCAGTTTAATTTCTCGATTCCGACATATATTATCTGCTGAAATTAATTTACCATTTGCTAATTCGAGTAAAAATTTACTATCCAAAGGCGTCAATGGACAACTTAATTTAGCACAAAAATCTCTACTCATATAGCTTCCATCTGCACCCGAATCAAATAAAACGTAAGCAGATTTATTGTCAATAAGAAACGTACCCGTAACAAGCTCCGGGTCTTCCTGTGCCTCTGCCGCATTAATATTGAAAACTCTTCCACGGCCTTGTCCATTCGTGTTCTCCTGGTTCGGGCAATTTCTAATAATGTGGCCCGGTTTTCCACATTTATAACAAACTACATTGGCATAACTTGCTCCGACACTACTTGCTCCGCCATTACTCGTTCCGACACCATTTATTCCTTTCGTTCTATTAACCCCTGGTCCGTAGACCTCACACTTCACCGCGCTATGACCATTTCTTTTACACTTATTGCAAAATTTGGTGCAGAACCCCGAGTGATTCTTTTCACACCTTTGGCATAGCTGCTTCTGATTGTTGTTGTTGTTGCGGTTATTATTGTTGTTGGGATGATTGTTGTAGTTGCTGTTGTTGTTGTTGTTGTTGTTGTTGTTGAGCCATTTGTTGTAGTTGCGATTGATGTTGCGATTGTTGGGATAATTGTTGATATTATTGTTGTAATTGCTGTTGTTGTTGTTGTATTGGTGATTCTTATCACCGTTTTCCTCCTACTTTCTTTTGACTTGCTTCACATTGGCCTCTTCAGCAGTCTGTTCTTTAATTCTTTCTTCAATTTGGTTCACGAGTTTGTGAGCCATTCTACATGCCTGTTGTATGGAGGCGGGCTCGTGTGAACTTATATCTTCTTGGATTCTTTCCGGTAATCCTTTCACAAACGCGTCGATCTTCTCTTCCTCATCTTCGAATGCTCCCGGACACAATAGGCACAATTCTGTGAATCGTCTTTTGTACGTGGTAATATCAAATCCTTGGGTTCGTAACCCTCTAAGTTCTATCTTGAGCTTATTGACCTCGGTTCTGGGACGGTACTTCTCGTTCATCAAGTGCTTGAATGCTGACCACGGTAGTGCGTACGCATCGTCTTGTCCCACTTGCTCTAGCTAGGTATTCCACCATGTTAACGCAGAACCTGTGAAGGTATGCGTAGCGTACTTTACTTTGTCCTCTTCAGTACACTTACTTATGGCAAACACCGATTCGACCTTCTCGGTCCACCGTTTCAATCCGATCGGTCCTTCGGTTCCATCAAATTCCAAAGGTTTGCAGGCAGTGAATTCTTTGTAGGTGCATCCTACACGATTTCCTGTACTGCTAGATCCAAGGTTATTGTTGGTATGTAGCGCAGCCTGTACTGCGGCTATGTTTGAAGCTAGAAAAGTACGGAATTCCTCTTCATTCATATTCACGGTGTGTCGAGTAGTCGGTGCCATTTCCTTCAAAATAGTTAAATGGAACGAGTTAATCATACAGAATATTAAGAGTAGTTAATAGTATTTCGTAGCATAATATGAACTCATTTATAAAAGCTTTTTCTTCATATTAGCGTTTTATAAGATTAAATTCGGGTAGTACCTACCCGTTAAGTTCATACTTAGTAGCTAATATACAATTCAACTACTACAATTCTATATGAAAAACTGATTATAATAATATTTCGCGTTCAAACTTTTATACAATATTTTACAAACTTACAATATCGCTTATTTTACATAAAGCATGAAATATAGCACACAATAACTTTGATACAAGATAGTTGTGAAGATAATTCTAGCTAGTACACAAGTCGTTCAGCAAAGGCAATAAAGACACGTAATTCATACGTCCAGAAACAAGTCATGCATTCTGGTTTTACTAGGACTACTTCCCATCCTTGGTCTTGTGCAACATAACCGTTATGGCCGTTGATAAGACAGCGTGTTGTAACGTCGTCAAAGGGACGAGGGTTACGTAATGTCCAACAGTCCCGTAATAATCTAAAAACCTCATTTCTTACCCCAATTACCGACTCCGTCACTTGTGGAAACGTTTTGTTTAATAGTTGTAGCCCGATGTTCTTGTTCTCACTTTGGTGAGAAGCGAACATTACTAATCCGTAAGCATAACATGCTTCTTTATGTTGCATGTTAGCCGCTTTTTCTAAATCACGAAGTCCAATATTCGGATATATTGAGTCAAAATAATTTCTTAACCCGTTGCGTAAAATAGCATTTGGGTTCCCCGCAATATATGCGTCAAAGTAAACACATCGTAACTTATGGGTTTCCCAATGTGATATCCCCCATCTTTCAAACGAAAGTCTCTTATAAACCAAGACATTCTTGGAACGTTCTTCGAATGTCTTACAAACTGATCTCGCCTTAAATAGTTGTGCCGAGGAATTCTGGCCGACTCTAGACAAGATTTCATCAATCATGTCTCCGGGTAGGTCTCTTAAAATATTGGGTTGTCTATCTATTTTGTGTTTTTAAACTGTAAAATAGACAAGAGTTAGATTCATAAAAAAATACTTATTAATACAAGCAATTTTTACATATATCATAAAGCATACGAACACTATATTACATATATTACACCACACGAATACAACTATCTTATTCCGACTCGCTCGTTTCTTCTTCTTCGGTTTTGGTTCGTTTTGCCAAGTTTCTAGGGATATATGATGTTCCCCTAATACGAGCCGTCGTGATCCACATTGGTTTAGAAAAACCTGGTGGTTTAGAGGTTCCCGGGTCATTGTTACAACTTAAGGACTTCGGGGGTTGACGATACATATAAAGTTCATCGGGGTTGGAATTAGATTTCTCTATTTTTATGCCCTTTCCCTTATTATTTTCTTTTGCCTTTTTAAATTCAGTTGGGGTAATTTCTATAACATCATCGGAATTCTCGTCGGAATCCGATTCATCGGAGAATTGGTAATCCTCCCAATATTTTGCTTCCTTGGCGGAAACACCATTGACCATAATTAACCTTGGTCGGTTGGTTGAGGATTTTCTTTTACTTAACTGTTTTATTATTTCCCCCACCGGTTCTATTTCTTCATCCGGTTCCGATTCTTCTTCCGGTTCCGATTCTTCTTCCGGTTCCGACTCTTCTTCCGGTTCCTCTTCGGGAACTTGTGAATCAGTCCACAAATCATTCCAATTTACATTTGACTCTTCATTATTATTAGGTGAGTCAATGGGACTTGTTCTAGAGGTAGACATCTATCACATAATATCAAACGCGTTAAGAGATTAATATATCACATAATATTCATATGTTAAAAATATATAGTTTCCAACAAAATTTGTTAAGCAATCATTTTTCAAGTAAACACGGTCGAAGTCCAGACTCACTAATGCATCCTAACAAACTCGATAAGACACACTAATGCAAAATTCTGGTTCTCTAAGACCAACGCTCTGATACCAACTGAAATGTCCCGTTCTTATTGACTAAAAACGTTCCATATTAATTGATTTCGTTGCGAGGTTTTGACCTCTATATGAGACGTTTTTCAAAGACTGCATTCATTTTTAAAACAAACCATAACCTTTATTTCATAGATAAAGGTTTTAAAAAGCTTTACGTAGATTATCAAATAATGATAATCTAAAATATCCTGTTTACACACGACCATTACATAATGGTTTACAATACAAATATGTTACAACAAAATAAGTTTCTTGAATGCAGTTTTTACACAATATCATACAAGCATGGACTCCAAATCTCGTCCTTATTTAAGTATGCGACAGCGGAAGCTCTTAATAATCACCTGAGAATAAACATGCTTAAAACGTCAACAAAAATGTTGGTGAGTTATAGGTTTAACCTATATATATCAAATCATAATAATAGACCACAAGATTTCATATTTCAATACACATCCCATACATAGAGATAAAAATCATTCATATGGTGAACACCTGGTAACCGACATTAACAAGATGCATATATAAGAATATCCCCATCATTCCGGGACACCCTTCGGATATGATATAAATTTCGAAGTACTAAAGCATCCATTACTTTGGATGGGGTTTGTTAGGCCCAATAGATCTATCTTTAGGATTCGCGTCAATTAGGGTGTCTGTTCCCTAATTCATAGATTACCAGACTTAATAAAAAGGGGCATATTCGATTTCGATAATTCAACCATAGAATGTAGTTTCACGTACTTGTGTCTATTTTGTAAATTATTTATAAAACCTGCATGTATTCTCATCCCAAAAATATTAGATTTTAAAAGTGGGACTATAACTCACTTTCACAGATTTTTACTTCGTCGGGAAGTAAGACTTGGCCACTGGTTGATTCACAAACCTATAACAATATATACATATATATCAAAGTATGTTCAAAATATATTTACAACACTTTTAATATATTTTGATGTTTTAAGTTTATTAAGTCAGCTGTCCTCGTTAGTAACCTACAACTAGTTGTCCACAGTTAGATGTACAGAAATAAATCGATAAATATTATCTTGAATTAATCCACGACCCAGTGTATACGTATCTCAGTATTGATCACAACTCAAACTATATATATTTTGGAATCAACCTCAACCCTGTATAGCTAACTCCAACATTCACATATAGAGTGTCTATGGTTGTTCCGAAATATATATAGATGTGTCGACATGATAGGTCGAAACATTGTATACGTGTCTATGGTATCTCAAGATTACATAATATACAATACAAGTTGATTAAGTTATGGTTGGAATAGATTTGTTACCAATTTTCACGTAGCTAAAATGAGAAAAATTATCCAATCTTGTTTTACCCATAACTTCTTCATTTTAAATCCGTTTTGAGTGAATCAAATTGCTATGGTTTCATATTGAACTCTATTTTATGAATATAAATAGAAAAAGTATAGGTTTATAGTCGGAAATATAATTTACAAGTCGTTTTTGTAAAGGTAGTCATTTCAGTCGAAAGAACGACGTCTAGATGACCATTTTAGAAAACATACTTCCACTTTGAGTTTAACCATAATTTTTGGATATAGTTTCATGTTCATAATAAAAATCATTTTCTCAGAATAACAACTTTTAAATCAAAGTTTATCATAGTTTTTAATTAACTAACCCAAAACAGCCCGCGGTGTTACTACGACGGCGTAAATCCGGTTTTACGGTGTTTTTCGTGTTTCCAGGTTTTAAATCATTAAGTTAGCATATCATATAGATATAGAACATGTGTTTAGTTGATTTTAAAAGTCAAGTTAGAAGGATTAACTTTTGTTTGCGAACAAGTTTAGAATTAACTAAACTATGTTCTAGTGATTACAAGTTTAAACCTTCGAATAAGATAGCTTTATATGTATGAATCGAATGATGTTATGAACATCATTACTACCTTAAGTTCCTTGGATAAACCTACTGGAAAAGAGAAAAATGGATCTAGATTCAATGGATCCTTGGATGGCTCGAAGTTCTTGAAGCAGAATCATGACACGAAAACAAATTCAAGTAAGATCATCACTTGAAATAAGATTGTTATAGTTATAGAAATTGAACCAAAGTTTGAATATGATTATTACCTTGTATTAGAATGATAACCTACTGTAAGAAACAAAGATTTCTTGAGGTTGGATGATCACCTTACAAGATTGGAAGTGAGCTAGCAAACTTGAAAGTATTCTTGATTTTATGAAACTAGAACTTTTGGAATTTATGAAGAACACTTAGAACTTGAAGATAGAACTTGAGAGAGATCAATTAGATGAATAAAATTGAAGAATGAAAGTGTTTGTAGGTGTTTTTGGTCGTTGGTGTATGGATTAGATATAAAGGATATGTAATTTTGTTTTCATGTAAATAAGTCATGAATGATTACTCATATTTTTGTAATTTTATGAGATATTTCATGCTAGTTGCCAAATGATGGTTCCCACATGTGTTAGGTGACTCACATGGGCTGCTAAGAGCTGATCATTGGAGTGTATATACCAATAGTACATACATCTAAAAGCTGTGTATTGTACGAGTACGAATACGGGTGCATACGAGTAGAATTGTTGATGAAACTGAACGAGGATGTAATTGTAAGCATTTTTGTTAAGTAGAAGTATTTTGATAAGTGTCTTGAAGTCTTTCAAAAGTGTATGAATACATATTAAAATACTACATGTATATACATTTTAACTGAGTCGTTAAGTCATCGTTAGTCGTTACATGTAAATGTTGTTTTGAAACCTTTAGGTTAACGATCTTGTTGAATGTTGTTAACCCATTGTTTATTATAACAAATGAGATATTAAATTGTTATATTATCATGATATTATGATATATAATATATCTCAGTATGATGTATATACAGTTAAATGTCGTTACAACGATAATCGTTACATATATGTCTCGTTTCGAAATCATTAAGTTAGTAGTCTTATTTTTACATATGTATTTCATTGTTAATACACTTAATAATATATTTACTTATCATTTAACATAATTAACCAAGTGTATCAATATCTTAATATGATTCATATGTACCTAGTAAGACGTTGTTATAACGATAATCGTTATATATATCGTTTTCGAGTTTCTTAAATTAATAGTCTCATTTTTATGTATATAACTCATTGTTAAAATACCTAATGAGATACATACTTATAATAAAAACATGTTAACTATATATATAACCATATATATATCATCGTATAGTTTTTACAAGTTTTAACATTCGTGAATCACCGGTCAACTTGGGTGGTCAATTGTCTATATGAAACATATTTCAATTAATCAAGTCTTAACAAGTTTGATTGCTTAACATGTTGGAAACATTTAATCATGTAAATATCAATCTCAATTAATATATATAAACATGGAAAAGTTCGGGTCACTACACTAAAGAACTAGTCTTCTCCCCCCATTCTGAATTTTTATTTTTTTTAGGTTTTACGAGATGAAGACTTCCTGTGAACTAAACCATGGTCTAATGCTACACGCTTTGATCACTAAACGTAATAATGACACCCTTCCAAGTGAAATAGTATCATTAATCAGAGGTAAATTGGACGGAGTAAGAAAAGAATCCAGGAACGAAAATAATAAGTTACAGTTTGGTAAAGGAAAATCAAAATCCGCAGTGAAAAGAAGAGCACGACACCTTGAAAAATGTCACAAATGCAGAAAATGATCACACGAAGGTAAATGTTCAAATAATCAAACCTATTCAAATACCGAATTTGTTACGCTATGCAGAGATGAACCATTCATATGTTTAGAAGAAAAAACGTTGAATGCTCGAGGTTACGCCTATGTAGCTATGGAAAACCAATTAGTCCAACTATCTTATGAGTGGGCTAAAGCATATCACTAAGAAATCTATCTCACAGGTAAGTATGTACAGTTTTTATTTTTATTTTTATTTTTAACCTTTTGATAATAAACGCTAATTTGTTCGCTATAAAGTATTAAATTGGTATTCGATAAAATTAGGTATACGTGACCGAAATTATTGATATCATACAAAAATTCATTACATCACTACGAAATTTACCGTTTATTCTTAAGGTATAAATATCTTTAATCAATCAACCCAAAATATTTCAAAAATTCGTCAGGAGTAAAACTAGGTAATATAGCCGAAATTACTTTACCGAAAAGAGGGGCGTATATTTTTTATAATATTTGATTGATTAAAGTGGGATAAAAGACCAAAAAGATTTTTAATTTTATTTTTACTTTGTTTTTAAAATTAATATTAAAATAATATTGTAAACTTTTTAAATCAATATATTTAAAATTGTAAATATTTGAAAAATTAATATTTTTAATATAAGTTTGTATGTATAAAAACAAAAATATAATTTAAGATTGGTGTGAATTTTTAATATGAATTTTTAATTTTATGCATTTTAAATTTAAGTTTGGTGTGAATTTAAAAACAAAAATTTACTTTATTTCGCTAAGTTAAAAATTGATTTCTAAAAATTCGTCGTGAGTTGAAGACTAGGTAATTGAACCGAAATTGCTCTACCCAGGGGAGGGACGAGAACTTTTATTATCATTATTTTTAATCTTATTGAACTAAAGTATGCCAAAAACATTTAAAAAACCCAAAAATCTTTACTTTTAAAACCGCGCTTTGAATTGACAAATATTAAAATTTTATTGAGGGACGGACTAGGACATCGATTCGAAACGTGCTCATCCTAAAAAGAAACAAATTTTTAAAATTTTATTAATTATATGTTTTATAAGTTTTAAGGTTTTTATATAAAAAAAAAAAAAAAAAAAACCAAAATTTCACTGTACCCGGACTCCATGCGATCGCATGGAGTTTGGCCTTTGCAGCCATGCGATTGCATGGCCCTGAAAAATAGGCCAGATACAAGTAAACCAGCGAGATGTTCTTCACACCACAAAACACATACATATACACGAAAATACTCTCAAATCACCTCTAAAATTCGCCAAAATTCACCGTAATTCGTCAAATTTTTCGCTCTAATCATGAAATTGTTCAGAAGTTTATCAAAAAAGGTAAAAATTACACCCCTAAACTCTTAAATTCTCTAGTTTTTGTGATAATTACCAATATTTTACCTAATGCAATTTTGTTAATTTCTAGTGTAATTAGTGTTAAATTGTTAGTATTTTATGCATGTATAACCTAAATTGATGCTATTTAACATGATTTGAAGCCAAAAACTTCAAAAATTTTAGAAATCTAGGATTTGTGTTCTTGAGCAATTTGGGGCTTTTTGATATAAACAGGTTATGGCCGATTTTTGTCATGAATTATTGCTAAATTAAGTAGTGTAACATGTTTAGGTAGCTAAATGATCCAAACTTTAATCCTAAACATGATTTTTGAATATTAAAGTGGACTTTTTAGTTGCAAAATTCATGAACTTGATTAATTTGATATAATTGCCAATTGAGACTTGTTTAATTGTTAGTAAAGGTTGTTTTAACATGTTATTTGAGTTAAATGCTTATGAACTTTGTATACATTTTCATATGTGCTTATTTGAAAAAGTGTAAAATTGTAAAAAAAATTGTAAAAATGTGTATAAGTTTAATTTTGATTGAACATGTTATTGTGATTGTTTTAAGTTGTTATTTTGCTAACTCTAATGCATATTTAGATGCACAAATTTTGTGTTTAATGTGTTTTGCAGAGAGCCGATACTGGAGGTTCATCATCATCATCATCTAGACGACCTGCTCAAGAACCAGAACTCGAACCAGAACAACAAAAGGAACAACAACATCAGCCTGATCAACATGTACCTTATTATGATCCGCTACAGTTTGTTAATGAATTCATAGTATTTCCGATGCATCCACCTGTAGAATACCTAACGATTCCTGAACACACATTGCATCCTAATCTGAGATTCGATAGACGATGGAGAGATTACCAGGCATATCAAAGTAATAAATTCAAATTAATAACGAAAGATGTGGAGGTGCCTAGGGTAATTGATTGGGATCCTTTGGAAAGGGTCCAACTTGCTGACCGTGTTAGGGAACATCTGATTCAAAGGTATGGCAGTTCTTCTTTTACCGATTGGGAACGTCTATTCACCATTCGTAGACCTGTATATAAGGAATGGTGTGTTGAGCTGATGAGTACTATAGCGTTAAATGTAGATGTAGATAGATTAGATGATAGAAGTTTTCTTAGATTTATACTTGGCTGTATGATGTACAGGATGTCCATGCTGGACATGGCCAGGGCATTACAGATATATACTGTCACGACCCTACTTTTTCCGTTATCTTTTTTCGTTAACTATTTAATGACCGTTAACTGTTAGTGTGCCACGTCATTTCCATGACCTATATTATTATTTTTGTAATAATATATATATAATAATTATTATGTGTTATGTGGATATATGTATTCATATTTTAAATTATACGTTTCTACGTTCCGCGGATTTCCATCCGGCGAATCTTTTCGGTTTTTAAACCAACGGTCGAGCTTTCGGGATTTTTAAATCCTAAATATTTTAAATATGATATTTTAAGGTCATATTATTAGTAGGTGTATTTATATTTATTTTTCGTCGCGCGTTTGTTATCTTTCCGGATTTTTAATCGCGTAAGCGTGTTTTCGCGTTTCGGGGTTCGTTCGGGCTTTCGGGCCAAAAGTAATTTAACATTTAGTGAGATGGGCTAGTGGGGCCCACCCCACTCCCCTTGGATCGGCCGAAGCTAAGGGGGAGTATACTTCCCTTTGCTTCTCATTTGTTTCCCATATTTTTTTTTTGCAAGTTATACCTAAAACCTAATTCTATTATTTTCTCTCAACTCCTCTCTCCCCCCTCTCCCTTGTGCCGTCACCATCCACCACCAACATCACCATCATCATCTAAAATTGTAGCTTGGATCAAGGATTGAATAGCATACACGCGTTCCTCTCTTCGTTCTCTACGCGATCATATACTTTGTTTCTCGATTAGGGTATAAACCCTAACCCTAGAACTTTCCGTATTTATTTATATTTCTGTATTTTGATGTTATATGATTAGTATGATATGTATAAGTTGTTGTAATGTTGTTTGAATGCGTAGAATTACTCGTTTGCGTATGATTTCGGTTTGTAAATTTTGGACAGCAGTTTGATTCGTGTTTTCTGACTATATAACTGATATGAATGTTAAAATAAAGTACATAAATGAGTTCCTCTCATCAAGACATTAATTTTAGACTCCGGATTCATGTCGTTTCGATTCCCGGAGCCCTAGATATGCTTAATTTGGTTTTTGTGAAAGATTGAAAGGTGTTCTTTGCATGAACAAGGTTGGGTCCGACTTTGTGACCATCCTTGGTGTCTTTAGGGTGCCTCATTTGGTTAGGACTGATGGTGAGACGAATATTCATGTTCGGGTCACCTAAATCCGAGCCACGGTTCACCCGTTTTGCCCGAATTACTGTTTTGAGTAAAATGATTTCCCAATTGAAGTCATGGCTGATATGCACGACTTAGGGACTGTTCTTGGAGTGTTCTTGAGTTCATAAATGTGTCGGGTGGTTTGAGTAGGTGAAGTTACATATGTGGCTTGCCCGAAACCGACACCCGGGGCTCAAGATACGACCCGGCGAACTTTTAAACTTAAAACTTATAGTTAATGATTAAACTTATGATAAAATTTATGGAATTCATTATTAATTAATTACTTAAGATAAAAGAAGTAATTATTATTATTTAAAACTTATGATATAAATATTTATTATATCATTTAATTATTAATTATAATTTAATTAACATTTTAATTAGACTTATGATTAATAATACTTTTATTATTAAAGGAAAATACTTATGATAAGTATTAAATTTTGTTTTTGAGAAATTATTAAAAGACTTATAATAAATATTAAATAATTATTTAATTATTATAAGACTTAATTATTATTTAATTATGACTTAATTATTAAATACTTATGATTTAATAATTTTAATTAGAAACTTATGATATGGTTAATAATTCATTATTAATTAATAATACTTATGATAGGATTTAAAATTTATTATAAATTAATAATATTTATATTATGGTTGATATTTAATTAATTAATTAAATACTTATGTTATACTAATTATAACATTTCAACTTATATTAACTTTAATAATTCATTTTATTTAATTAAACTTATGTTAAGACATTATTATACACATTTGACTTTAAATAACATTATAACCTATGTTATTATTATAACTTACACTTTTAAAATTAATGTTGACTATGTTTGACCAAGGTTGACTTTTGAGTTGACTTTCGGTTGACTTTGACTTTCAGTTGACTTCTGTTGACTTTCTAAATAAGGAAACTTTCCTAACTTCAAAACTTTCCAAAAATAGAAACTTTCCAAAAATAGAAACTTTCCTAAAATAGAAACTTTCCTAAAATAGAAAACTTTCCAAAAATGGAAACCTGCTAAAAATAGAAACTTTCTAAAAATAGAAAGTGTGTGTCCTTATGCTGTTCCAATCAAACCGATGCTTGCTGAGTAATGTTCTATGCCTACTTGCAACATGTACAATAGCTATCATACTAAGACTTGGCCTAAGTTAGTTATTTATTTCGACCTGCTTTATTTATAGGTCGGCGTTGTGATCTTTCTTGATCACATTACTTTACTTGCTGTTCGCGTGTTTGTGAGATTTCTTCAGTTGCTATTTAAGGTGAGTTATAGTCCCGTTTTTACATACTTTTCAAAGTATATTTTTGGGATGTGATTACATGCAGATTTTTATTCACGGTTAGACACAAGTAACAGTTAAATTTAATTATTCATTGTGAGTTGGACAAAAATATTCCCTAGTCTGGTAACTGTAATCATTGGTTTCTACCGGTGAACGCGAATCCTACGGATAGATCTATCGGGTTTGACAACCCCGTTTCGAGCTAGTCGCGCTAGCAATTTATAATCGGAATGTTTAGTACTTCGTAATTTGTTGTAGATACACTGTCCAAGTGTATATTTTTATTGTGTTTGGCAAGGGTAAATAAAGGGTTAAGTGGTTACCAGGTGGCTCATTGATAATGGAATAATGTTTAATGTTTTCTAACATTTTTAAATCTTGTGGTCTAAAGTTTACTTATTTATTTAAACCTATAATTCACTCAACCTTTGTGTTGACAGTTTACTTGCATGTTTTCACAGGTACTTGAGTTATTTGATGCTTCCGCTGTCGTTAGAAGAGTCTGCATGCATTTGGGCAGATTTTATGAAACAATTTATGAAACTTAAGTTTGCATTCTATTTTGGATAATTTAAATTGTGGGATTGTTGGCATTGTTTTGTGTCAACTTTTGGTTCATTACTATGGTTGGTTGATTTAAACTACTTAATTGGGTTGTTCCCTTTTTGGGTAACATTTTGAAATAAAAGAATGCAACTTTGTTTATTTAATTCATTTAAGTCCGATCAAGCTGTGGGACCAACTGACGGATCCGTTAAGTGTTTTGACGGGGTCGTCACATGTGGTATCAGAGCCAGGTTGTAGGGAACTAGGCGGTCTTAATGTGGTCAACCCGTGGTTATTAGGGTGCATTAGAGTCTAGTCTACAGCCCGACCATTTTGCTATAGCATTATTATGCATTTCATTTCGTATAAGTTATATTATTAGCTTTCATATCTTTTGGTATATGGTTTGCGGTTTTGCTGTTTGCAGATGTCGACTTCGAGCGATAACTCTGTTGCTGCTCCTGCTCCACCGTCTCCTGCTAGGCGTCGTGCTAATCAACCGGAGATCGATGATCCTGTTCATTACTATTTTTCTACCATTACTCATATGAACCGGGCTTATAATGAGGTGACACGTATTAACGCCCTTAGTGATTGTTTGCGCACCTTGCCACATAATGAAGTTATGGACGAGATCCGTGCCGACATGCGTAACTTTATCACTTTCAAGCATAGGGTTGAGGATGCGAACCGCAAGCGTGATCGAGAAGTTAATGCTAAGTTCGAGGCTCTCGAGAGCACTGTTCGTGTGTTAAAGGAAGAGTTGGATGTTGTGAAAGGGAAGTTGCGTAAGTATGAGGATCCTGCTGAGACTCATGCTGGACCAGCTTATCACACCCGCTCTAAGCGAATGTGATGTGATTATTCATATTGATTATCTATTTCATCAGACTTAATGTCCTTTTTATACATACATTTTGGGTTATGTACGGCGTTTTGCCGAGGATTTTATTAAGATTTTGTTATGGGATATTTTTCATTATGTATGGATGGTTATTTTTATGACATCTATTATCATTATCATATTTTATTTCTGATGTTGTGGCTCTTGGCATGTTATATTATGCGTAATATATGTTCATGTATGTTAGGTGCTATGTATGTTGTATGATGTTATCATAAAATATGTATGCATGTGATGGTTATTTCTATAACAATCATAACTGTCATGTTATTACTCATAGTGTTAGTTGACTAATATCTTAATGGTTAGTCTTTTCGTGTTTTGATCTATTCCTTTATGACACTAGTATTATTCTTGGTACTAACGGATGTGTTATTCTATTTTGAAGATCATGCCTCCAAGAGAGTCCACTGAAGCGCGTATGCAACGCCTGATCAATGAAGGAATTGCTGCTGCTATGGCAGCAAATGCTGATGTTAACGCCAATGCGAACAACAACGTGGGATGCTCCCACAAAACTTTTATGGCTGGTCGACCCCAAGAATTCAGTGGTACGGAAGGACCAATAGGGCTTACTCGTTGGTTCGAGAAAATCGAATCTATTTTCAGGGTCAGTCGGGTCCGTGAAGAGGACAAAGTTAGTTTCGCTAGTTGCACTCTCAAGGATAGTGCCTTGACATGGTGGAACAATCTGGTTAGTAGTTTGGGAAGCGATGTAGCTTATGGTTTGGCCTGGAATGATTTTAAGGAAAGATTGATCACCCGCTATAGACCTCGGGGTGAGCTTAAGAAGCTAGAGGTTGAGCTCAAGAATTTGAAAATGCATGGCACCGAATTAGATGCCTATGAACGAAGGTTTTTCGAGTTAACTTTGCTGTGTCCTAGGGTTTATGCGGATGAGGACCGCAAAATTGAGGCTTACATTGATGGTTTGTCCGAGAAGATTGAACACGGGGTTGAGTCCAGTGAACCCCAGACTATTGAGGCAGCTATGACTATGGCCCACAAACTTAATGACAAGGTGTTGAGAAGAAGCAAGACTACAGTTGTTGAAAGTAGTGAGGAGGTTGTCAAGAAGGCTGATAATGGGAAACGAAAGTGGGATAACAACCGCAATCAAAACCAAAATCAGCAGAAGAAACAGGATACCTCAGGTGCTAACAACAGGAATCAGCGTGTGTGTCCTCGTTGCTATAAAGTTCATGATGGTTACTGCACAGTTACTTGTAAGAGGTGCTCTAAGCAAGGGCACATTGCTAAAGATTGTACAGTGCTTTTGCCGGGGTCTGCTACTCCCGCGACTGGTGGTAATAATAATAATGTTGGTAATAGAGGTGGTAACGGTAACGGTAATGGGAAATCGAATAATGGAGGTAATCCAAGGGTTTGTTATGAGTGTGGGAAGCCGGGGCATTTCCGAGATGCTTGTCCCAACAAGAAGACTGCAGAGACTGCACGCGGCCGAGCGTTCAACATTAATGCTAAGGATGCGGAGGAAGATCCTAAGCTTGTTACTGGTACGTTCTCAGTCAACGATTTATCAGTTTATGTTCTATTTGATTCAGGGGCTGATTTAAGTTTCGTGTCGAGTAAATTAAGTCCGAGAATCAAAACGCCGTTAACTCTCTTAGACAATACTTATGTTATTGAAGTAGCTAATGGTAAGGAACTTACTGCTAAGACTGTACATCGTAAGTGTAACATTAATCTGGGTGGTAGGGATTTCGAGATAGATTTGATACCGATTGAACTTGGTAGTTTTGATATTGTTATTGGTATGGATTGGTTGTCCGCGAACCGTGCCGAGATCGTCTGTTATGATAAGGCTATTCGTATTACTGATGTGATTGGAGAGCCACTGATGGTCTTTGGAGATAAGAAATGCACACAGTTAAACCTTATTAGCTGTATGAAAGTTCGTAAACATCTCCGTAAGGGCTGTCATGCTATCCTTGCTCATGTTGTTGATCCTAGTAAGGAAGTAAAGAACGTTGATGACGTTCATATCGTTAGGGATTTTCCCGAGGTGTTTCCCGATGACTTACCTGGCCTTCCGCCGCAACGCGCGGTAGAATTTCAAATTGATCTTGTTCCCGGCGCTGCTCCTGTAGCACGTGCTCCTTATCGTCTTGCGCCTTCTGAACTGCAAGAATTGTCAAGTCAACTCCGTGAGTTGTTAGACAAGGGTTTTATTCGTCCTAGTTCGTCCCCTTGGGGAGCTCCTGTTCTGTTTGTTAAGAAGAAGGATGGTTCTTTTCGTTTATGCATTGATTATCGTGAACTGAATAAGCTCACTGTTAAAAATCGTTATCCTCTTCCGAGAATTGATGATCTGTTCGATCAGCTTCAGGGTTCTTCTGTTTATTCAAAAATTGATCTTCGTTCTGGCTATCATCAGTTGCGTGTTAAAGAATCTGATGTTTCAAAAACTGCTTTTCGCACCCGTTACGGTCACTTTGAATTTCTTGTTATGCCGTTCTGATTGACAAATGCACCTGCTGTGTTCATGGACCTCATGAACCGTGTGTGTAGACCCTATCTGGACAAGTTCGTTATTGTTTTCATCGACGACATTCTTATCTATTCTAAGAGTGATGAAGAGCACGAAGAACACTTGAGGTTAGTGCTTGATTTGTTAAAGAAAGAAGAGTTGTACGCTAAGTTCTCTAAGTGTGCTTTTTGGTTAAGAGAAGTTCAGTTCCTTGGTCACATTGTTAGCAAACAAGGAATACAAGTTGATCCTGCTAAAGTTGAGGCGATTGAAAAGTGGGAAACCCCGAAAACTCCTACTCAAATTCGTCAGTTCTTAGGATTGGCAGGTTACTATCGAAGGTTCATCCAGGATTTCTCTCGTATAGCAAAACCTCTGACTGCTTTAACGCATAAAGGGAAAAAGTATGAGTGGAAGGATGAACAGGAGAATGCTTTTCAGATTTTGAAGAAGAAACTGACTACCGCTCCGATATTGTCTTTACCGGAGGGTAATGATGATTTTGTTGTTTATTGTGACGCATCACGACAAGGCTATGGTTGCGTTTTGATGCAACGAAAGAAGGTTATTGCGTACGCATCACGTCAGTTGAAGATTCACGAGCAGAACTATACAACTCATGATTTAGAGTTGGGGGCCGTTGTTTTTGCACTTAAGATTTGGAGACATTATTTGTATGGGGTCAAGAGTACTGTGTACACAGATCACAAAAGTCTTCAACATATCCTCGATCAGAAACAGTTGAACATGAGACAACGAAGATGGATTGAGACGTTGAATGATTACGATTGTGACCTTTTGTATCACCCGGGTAAGGCCAATGTTGTGGCTGATGCATTGAGTCGTAAAGAAAGGACTGAACCTCGCAGGGTTAGGGCCTTGAATATGACAGTTAGATCAAACCTCGCAAGGCAGATTCTTGAGGCACAACAAGAAGCCTTAAAGGAAGAGAATTTTGTGAAAGAGAACGTAAGAGGTATGGCTAAGAAATTTGAGATTCGAGCAGATGGTACTAGGTACTTTGTAGGACGTCTTTGGGTTCCGAAGATTGGTGAACTGCGACAACTTGTTTTGGATGAGGCTCATAAGTCTAGGTACTCTATTCATCCTGGTTCAGGAAAGATGTATCATGATCTTAAGGAGCTGTATTGGTGGCCAAATTTGAAAGGTGATGTGGCTACGTATGTGGCTAAGTGTTTGACCTGTTCTAAGGTCAAAGCTGAACATCAAAAACCGTCCGGATTGTTGGTACAACCAGAAATTCCCGAGTGGAAGTGGGAAGGTATCACTATGGATTTTATCACTAAGTTACCAAGAGTTACGGGTGGCTACGATGCGATTTGGGTGATTGTAGATCGACTCACTAAGTCGGCTCACTTTTTGCCGATTAGGGAAACCGATTCCATGGAGAAACTCACCCGTTTGTATTTGAAAGAGATTGTTTCGAGGCATGGTGTTCCCGTTTCTATAATTTCCGACAGAGATAGTCGATTTGTATCGAGATTTTGGCAATCGTTGCAAGAAGCCTTGGGCACTAGATTGGATATGAGCACCGCTTATCATCCTCAAACGGATGGTCAAAGTGAGAGGACCATTCAGACATTAGAAGATATGTTGCGAGCTTGTGTAATTGATTTTGGAAATGGGTGGGATAGGTATTTGCCGTTAGCTGAGTTTTCTTATAACAACAGCTACCACGCAAGTATTAAAGCCGCACCGTTTGAAGCTTTGTACGGTAGGAAGTGTAGATCTCCTATTTGTTGGAATGAGGTTGGGGATGCTCAACTTACAGGTCCAGAGATTATTCACGAGACTACTGAGAAGATTGTTCAAATTAAAGAAAGGTTGAGAACTGCTAGAAGTCGGCAAAAGAGTTATGCCGACAAAGGAAGGAAAGATGTTGAATTTCAAGTTGGTGATCGTGTTATGTTAAAAGTTTCGCCTTGGAAGGGTGTTATTCGTTTTGGTAAAAGAGGGAAGTTAAGTCCTCGTTTCGTGGGACCGTTTGAGATCATTGAAAGAGTTGGACCGGTGGCTTATCGTTTGAAGTTGCCACAAGAACTCAGTGCTGTTCACGATGTTTTCCATATTTCGAACTTAAAGAAGTGTTTGGCTGAATTTGATCAGACTATTCCTTTGGAGGAACTTCAGGTTGACAAGCAATTGCATTTTATTGAGGAGCCAGTTGAGATCATGGACCGAGAGGTTAAGACTCTTAAACAGAGCAGAATTCCTATTGTTCGGGTCCGATGGAACGCTAGACGCGGTCCCGAGTTCACTTGGGAGCGTGAAGACCAAATGAAGCAGAAGTATCCGCATTTGTTCTCAGATGCCGAGTCAACCCCTGCGCCTGCTTAAATTTCGGGACGAAATTTCCATAACGGGGAGGTACTGTCACGACCCTACTTTTTCCGTTATCTTTTTTCGTTAACTATTTAACGACCGTTAACTGTTAGTGTGCCACGTCATTTCCATGACCTATATTATTATTTTTGTAATAATATATATATAATAATTATTATGTGTTATGTGGATATATGTATTCATATTTTAAATTATACGTTTCTACGTTCCGCGGATTTCCATCCGGCGAATCTTTTCGGTTTTTAAACCAACGGTCGAGCTTTCGGGATTTTTAAATCCTAAATATTTTAAATATGATATTTTAAGGTCATATTATTAGTAGGTGTATTTATATTTATTTTTCGTCGCGCGTTTGTTATCTTTCCGGATTTTTAATCGCGTAAGCGTGTTTTCGCGTTTCGGGGTTCGTTCGGGCTTTCGGGCCAAAAGTAATTTAACATTTAGTGAGATGGGCTAGTGGGGCCCACCCCACTCCCCTTGGATCGGCCGAAGCTAAGGGGGAGTATACTTCCCTTTGCTTCTCATTTGTTTCCCATATTTTTTTTTTGCAAGTTATACCTAAAACCTAATTCTATTATTTTCTCTCAACTCCTCTCTCCCCCCTCTCCCTTGTGCCGTCACCATCCACCACCAACATCACCATCATCATCTAAAATTGTAGCTTGGATCAAGGATTGAATAGCATACACGCGTTCCTCTCTTCGTTCTCTACGCGATCATATACTTTGTTTCTCGATTAGGGTATAAACCCTAACCCTAGAACTTTCCATATTTATTTATATTTCTGTATTTTGATGTTATATGATTAGTATGATATGTATAAGTTGTTGTAATGTTGTTTGAATGCGTAGAATTACTCGTTTGCGTATGATTTCGGTTTGTAAATTTTGGACAGCAGTTTGATTCGTGTTTTCTGACTATATAACTGATATGAATGTTAAAATAAAGTACATAAATGAGTTCCTCTCATCAAGACATTAATTTTAGACTCCGGATTCATGTCGTTTCGATTCCCGGAGCCCTAGATATGCTTAATTTGGTTTTTGTGAAAGATTGAAAGGTGTTCTTGGCATGAACAAGGTTGGGTCCGACTTTGTGACCATCCTTGGTGTCTTTAGGGTGCCTCATTTGGTTAGGACTGATGGTGAGACGAATATTCATGTTCGGGTCACCTAAATCCGAGCCACGGTTCACCCGTTTTGCCCGAATTACTGTTTTGAGTAAAATGATTTCCCAATTGAAGTCATGGCTGATATGCACGACTTAGGGACTGTTCTTGGAGTGTTCTTGAGTTCATAAATGTGTCGGGTGGTTTGAGTAGGTGAAGTTACATATGTGGCTTGCCCGAAACCGACACCCGGGGCTCAAGATACGACCCGGCGAACTTTTAAACTTAAAACTTATAGTTAATGATTAAACTTATGATAAAATTTATGGAATTCATTATTAATTAATTACTTAAGATAAAAGAAGTAATTATTATTATTTAAAACTTATGATATAAATATTTATTATATCATTTAATTATTAATTATAATTTAATTAACATTTTAATTAGACTTATGATTAATAATACTTTTATTATTAAAGGAAAATACTTATGATAAGTATTAAATTTTGTTTTTGAGAAATTATTAAAAGACTTATAATAAATATTAAATAATTATTTAATTATTATAAGACTTAATTATTATTTAATTATGACTTAATTATTAAATACTTATGATTTAATAATTTTAATTAGAAACTTATGATATGGTTAATAATTCATTATTAATTAATAATACTTATGATAGGATTTAAAATTTATTATAAATTAATAATATTTATATTATGGTTGATATTTAATTAATTAATTAAATACTTATGTTATACTAATTATAACATTTCAACTTATATTAACTTTAATAATTCATTTTATTTAATTAAACTTATGTTAAGACATTATTATACACATTTGACTTTAAATAACATTATAACCTATGTTATTATTATAACTTACACTTTTAAAATTAATGTTGACTATGTTTGACCAAGGTTGACTTTTGAGTTGACTTTCGGTTGACTTTGACTTTCAGTTGACTTCTGTTGACTTTCTAAATAAGGAAACTTTCCTAACTTCAAAACTTTCCAAAAATAGAAACTTTCCAAAAATAGAAACTTTCCTAAAATAGAAACTTTCCTAAAATAGAAAACTTTCCAAAAATGGAAACCTGCTAAAAATAGAAACTTTCTAAAAATAGAAAGTGTGTGTCCTTATGCTGTTCCAATCAAACCGATGCTTGCTGAGTAATGTTCTATGCCTACTTGCAACATGTACAATAGCTATCATACTAAGACTTGGCCTAAGTTAGTTATTTATTTCGACCTGCTTTATTTATAGGTCGGCGTTGTGATCTTTCTTGATCACATTACTTTACTTGCTGTTCGCGTGTTTGTGAGATTTCTTCAGTTGCTATTTAAGGTGAGTTATAGTCCCGTTTTTACATACTTTTCAAAGTATATTTTTGGGATGTGATTACATGCAGATTTTTATTCACGGTTAGACACAAGTAACAGTTAAATTTAATTATTCATTGTGAGTTGGACAAAAATATTCCCTAGTCTGGTAACTGTAATCATTGGTTTCTATCGGTGAACGCGAATCCTACGGATAGATCTATCGGGTTTGACAACCCCGTTTCGAGCTAGTCGCGCTAGCAATTTATAATCTGAATGTTTAGTACTTCGTAATTTGTTGTAGATACACTGTCCAAGTGTATATTTTTATTGTGTTTGGCAAGGGTAAATAAAGGGTTAAGTGGTTACCAGGTGGCTCATTGATAATGGAATAATGTTTAATGTTTTCTAACATTTTTAAATCTTGTGGTCTAAAGTTTACTTATTTATTTAAACCTATAATTCACTCAACCTTTGTGTTGACAGTTTACTTGCATGTTTTCACAGGTACTTGAGTTATTTGATGCTTCCGCTGTCGTTAGAAGAGTCTGCATGCATTTGGGCAGATTTTATGAAACAATTTATGAAACTTAAGTTTGCATTCTATTTTGGATAATTTAAATTGTGGGATTGTTGGCAATGTTTTGTGTCAACTTTTGGTTCATTACTATGGTTGGTTGATTTAAACTACTTAATTGGGTTGTTCCCTTTTTGGGTAACATTTTGAAATAAAAGAATGCAACTTTGTTTATTTAATTCATTTAAGTCCGATCAAGCTGTGGGACCAACTGACGGATCCGTTAAGTGTTTTGACGGGGTCGTCACATATACGCCCGCTGAATTACTATTACCCGAGCCGGACTTACTAAAAACTACACTACTGTACGATTAGGTACACTACCTATAAGTGTTGTAGCAAGGTTTAGGTATATCCATTCTATAAATAAATAAATATCTTGTGTAAAATTGTATCATATTTAATAGTATTTCGTTATAAAAATAATACTATTTCCTATCTACACCTCGCACACATCAAGTATTTTTGGTGCGATCGCATGGCACCCTTTTTCAGCTCTGGTCCTATAAATTTCGCAGTTTGGTGATCGAATTCAACATCTTTTTCTTTCCTTCTATCAACGTAAAACATATATATATATATATATATATATATATATATATATATATATATTATATATTATATTTTAATTTTAATTTTAAATTCTAATAATAAGGATATGATAGCGAATGTTGTCAGGGTGTAAGTCGAAATTCTGTCCGTGTAACGCTACGCTATTTTTAATCACTGTAAGTTATGGTTAATGTTATTTTTAATTTAATGTCTCGTAGCTAGGTTATTATTATGCTTATTTAATGCCAAATTAATCATGATGTTAGGCTAAATATTAAAATTGGGTAATTGGGCTTTGTACCATAATTGGGGTTTGGATAAAAGAACGACACTTGTGGAAATTAGACTATGGGCTATTAATGAGCTTTATATTAACTAAACGATACCTCATTAATTTAATATATACACTTATAATTTGACGTATTTATATATAACCACATACGCTTGACTGGGCACGGTGGGCGGGATATCTATAAATACCAATAATTGTTCATTTTACCGGACACGGAACTGGATTAATAGTTAGTAGACTTGTTAAAATGGGGGTGGATTACATTCAAGGGTAATTGGTGTAATTGTTAATAAAGTAGTAAAACCTTGGTTTACACGCAGTCGATAACCTGGTATATTCATTAAACAAAGTATTAAAACCTTGTTACAATTCGAATTCCCAATTAGTTGGAATATTTGACTTCGGGAATAAGAATAATTTGGCGAAGACTTCCGCATTTTATGATTATGACTGATGGACTATTATGGACAAATCCGTATGGACATATCAAATAATCCAGGACAAAGAACAATTAACCCATGGGAATAAACTAAAAATCAATACGTCAAACATCATGATTATGGAAGTTTAAATAAGCATAATTCTTTTATTTTCATATTTAATTGCACTTTTAATTATCGCACTTTTATTTATTGTCATTGTATTTAATTGCACTTTTAATTATCGTACTTTTTAATTATCGCACTTTTATTTATCGCAATTTCATTATAGTTATTTACTTTACGTTTTAAATTAAGTTGTATTTATTTTTAATATTTTACATTAGATTTTAACTGCAACTAAAGTTTTAAAATCGACAAACCGGTCATTAAACGGTAAAAAAACCCCTTTTATAATAATAATATTACTTATATATATTTGTATTTTTATAAATTTAAATCTAATATAGCATTAAGCTTGTTTAAAAGATTCCCTGTGGAACGAACCGGACTTACTAAAAACTACACTACTGTATGATTAGGTACACTGCCTATAAGTGTTGTAGCAAGGTTTAGGTATATCCATTCAATAAATAAATAAATAACTTGTGTAAAATTGTATCATATTTAATAGTATTTCGTTATAAAAATAATACTATTTCCTATCTACACCTCGCACAATCAAATGCCAAAGGAGTTAGCACAGATACGTGTTAATCTTTTACTCAGGTTCCGAGTATTTTCAAGTGCATAACTATATGCATCAATCTCTTCTTACGTAGATGAAGTGCGGTTGGTTCATCCTCTCGATTGAGGTGTTTTCAAGAATCATGAAAGGATTGAATGCAGATTGTAATCGTCAAGATATAAAGGAGGTTTAAGATGAAATCAAGTGGCAAACTTGAAGAATTGTTTAGTTTCATATGTTAAAATTATTATTTTAATTCATTTTAATTGTCCAATGTTGGTAGTCCATAGTTTGTAGTCCACAGTTAGTAATTCAATAATTCATATACAGTTTAATATTTAATAATCGAATTAATTAATACATATTGTGACCCGTATACATGTCTCAGACTCGATCACAACTCAAAGTATATATATTATTGTAGAATCAACCTCAAACCTGTATAGCTAACTCGATCATTACCGCGTATAGAGTGTCTATGGTTATTCCAAATAATATATATAGATGCGTCGATATGATATGTCAAAACTTTGTATACGTGCCCCGATATTTAAAATGCATAAATAACAGTATTTAAATGACGATAAATAAAGTGCGTAAAATAAATAACAGAAATTAAATGACGATAAATAAAATTGCGAGAATTAAAATTGCGATAAATAAATTGCGATAAATAAAATGTAATCAGTTAGCTAGGAACAATTAGCTAGGAACAGTTAGCGTGGATTCTTAACAATTTTTTTTTTTTTTTGTAGTTAATTTGATTGTTTCTAACAAATTTTATTTTGTCCAGTGTTTTCTTCATTATGCCACTTGTTGGATTTTGATAAGTCAAAATCCAATATAAAATTGAGTGAAAATGGTTATTCTGCGGTGAACGGATACGTATATCTGTGGATGTAAGTAGGATAGTAAATGACTGTTGAATCAGATTCGAAGAATGTACAGTGTAACTTATTAATGTGAAATCTAAATATTCCTCGGGTATTACCTACCCATTAAAATATTTTCATCATTAACAGTTTGTACGAAATAATTTTCAATTACAATCTTTATTAAAAAATATATACATATATATTTTCTTCAGAGGTAATTACGGATTTAATGAGTCAATATGATATTAAACTCATTTGATTTTCGGTTTGAGCTAGAATAAATAATCTCTAAAACTTTTAGAAACCACATATTCTTCGCAAAATATTTCTTCAATGAAGTTATGAATTAATATTTCATCGTTCATTGTTGTTGGTACTCCTTGGTATCTATGGTGCGTATGACGTTGATGTTCGTGTGACAGATTGTGAAGTTGAGGTTTGCGATGCGGTTGTTGTTGGTGGTGGTAATGGTACTGTTGGCGTTGATGATGGTGGTACTGGTTATGCTACTGATGCTAGGGATGGCAATGGGTCGGATATGGATCGGGTGATGCCGTATCCATATCCATATCCATTTAGTTTTTGTTCATCCATATCCATTTAATTTCAGGTCATCCATCCATATCCACATCCAATAGATTAAGCGGGTTAATGGATGTCTATTGGATATTCTAATAATGTTTTATTATTTCCTAATATGCGATGAAAACAAAAACGTAATATAGCAAAAATAAATATAGCATGGCATAATTAAAATCTTTTTATAAGAAAGTGTAACTTTCATCGAAGATATAACATAATTTGTTGAATTTACTTTTAAAATAGATTATGAAAAATTAAATATGTAATTCGTATGTTTATTTTGTTACATATGTGCATTTTATTATAATATATCATAGTTTTTCTATTATAAAGTTGAAAGCGGAATGTAAATTAAACGATATATGAATTTGCAATAGTAATATGTAAGCATAAATCTATATTTATGTATTTGTATATGTATTTCGGGTGTAAATGGATATATCCATGGCTGAAATTTTTCATCCATATTCATATCCATATCCATTTAGGTTCATCCATATCCTTATCCATATCCATTTAAGTTCATCCATATCCATCACAAAGCGGGTGGATCGGATGGATATCCACCGGATCGGGTGGTCGTTGCCATCCCTAGCTGATGCTGTTGCTAGTGTTTGTAACCTTTGCACCATATTCTCCAAAGCCACTACTCGAGCACGAAGCTCGTTGACTTCTTCTATTACACCGGGGTGATTGTCGGTTCGGACGAGCGGATAAATATGATCTAGAATTTGGTATAGTATATAATCATGACGAGATACTCTGGAAATGAGAGAGAAAATAGTGTTTCGGAAAGGTTCGCCGGTAAGTGCTTCAGGTTCTTCGCCAAGAGGGCAATGTGGTGGATGAAAAGGATCACCTTCTTCTTGTCTCCAATGATTGAGGAGGCTACGAACCCAGCCCTAATTCATCCAGAATAGATGATGGCTAATCGGTTGATCCATTTCGGTTACACTGCTTTCGGAGTTCGAGTGGAAATCCATATCGGAATAGCTGTCGGAATCCGAGGAACTTGAACTGGTTGCGGAATTCATCTTGCACGGTTAGGTAAAGGATTTTATGAAATTATTTTTTGGATATCGGATGATATTCTAATTGCATAGAATATCTATGTATAGTACAGAAGATCTCGTAGATTACGGAGGAAATTAAGCAAAAGTGTCAGATAAAGTCTACAGTAACAGATACGCTAAGATTTGAATTTTGTCTCTACACTATTCATGCAATCAATGCAATAAGAAGTGTCTAGACTAAGAATAATAAGTAGGTAATTTCCTAAGGATGATAAGTAGGTGATTTTCGATACGAAACGATAAGCAAACTTTTGACATGCAGACACGGTCGAAGTCCAGACCCACTAATGCGTCTAAACAACTATCAGTTAGACACACTATTGCAAGACCTGGTTCGCTAAGACCACCGCTCTGATACCAACTCTAATGACCCGTCCTAATCCATCAGGACGAATACATTACATTTGGTTACATCGCGAGGTACTTGACCTCTATATGATACAATTTTACAAACATTGCATTCGTTTTTAAAAGACAAACTTTCATTTCATCGAAAATTGACGGCATGCATACCATTTCATAATATATCCAACTATAATTGACTTAATAATAATCTTGATGAACTCAACAACTCGAATGCAACGTCTTTTGAAATATGTCATGAACGACTCCAAGTAATATCTCTAAAATGAGCAAATGCACAGCGGAAGATTTCTTTAATACCTGAGAATAAACATGCTTTCAAGTGTCAACCAAAAGGTTGGTGAGTTCATTAGTTTATCATAATCAATCATTTTCATAATTTTAATAGACCACAAGATTTCATTTTTTCCAAAAATATACATCTTATATCAGGCATTTCGCAAACTGCATAGAGATAAAAATCATTCATATGGTGAACACCTGGTAACCGACCTTAACAAGATGCATATAGAATATCCTCATCATTCCTGGACACCCATCAGACATGATAAAATCGAAGTACTAAAGCATTCCAAATTCCAGAATGGGGGTTGTTAGTTCCCGTAGATCTACCTTTAGGATTCGCATCAATTAGGGGGTCTGTTCCCTAATTCTTAGGCTACCAAGCTAAAAGGGGCATATTCGGCTTCAATCCATTCAACCATATAATGTAGTTTCAATTACTTATGTCTATTTCGTAAAATAGTTATAAAAATAGCGCACGTATTCTCAGTCCCAAAAATATATATTCCAAACGCATTTAAAAAGGGAGCAAATGAAACTCACCTAATGTATTATGTAGTAAAAATACATATGACTATATTGAACAATGCAGGGTTGGCCTCGAATTCACGAACCTATATCATTTGTATATTTATTAATATACATAATTGTAATTGAACAATATATATATGAATTAATTAGTTATATCCTTTTTGTAGTAATAGTATATATATGTTTCATATATTCATTTTGTATATCTATATACATATAAATCTTGACTCCCATCTCCATAAATGAGGTCTTTACCTCTAATTTTTTACTCTTAATTACTCTATGCATTCACCATTTTAACCCTAAGGTCAATATTATTACATGTAAAGTTACTATTTTAATTTAATACAAAATGTAATGTAAAGTTACTATTTTAATTTAATACATAATTTACTATAAAACTTATTATTATTATTTTATTGGATATATCTGTACGGGCCTAAAATACAAAGGGATCCCTCCCCCTCCACCCCTGTATAACCGACAGTAAAACCAAAACCTCCCAAATCCGTCTGCATGTCTAATTAAGGAGGGTAGATCGAAGGAAACTTCCATTCATCCACACCAGAAGGGTTGGGGTGCATCGTCTTCCCCCTAGGTCTCTCCAATTATAGGTAATTTGCCGGCGAATTCCCCAATTTGTTCCTAACCGGCGATCTTGACTGCAATTCCGGTGGCCATTGTCTGAGGTAAGACATTTATTTCATGAATTTCTTTATTAATTGCCATAATTATTTCTCAATAAATACAGATAATATACATTATAACCTGCTATAAAACTTATTATAATTAATATGTGAAAGTCGATTAGTCACCCCTTTGATATTCCCTCAGGCTGCCAGTGGAAATGTATGGTAGAAGGCTATAAATTGGTACTCCCACCCATGTTATTATGCATTACTACCAAAAACAAATATTGCAATGGCACTTCCTACTCAAAACCCCACAGTCCAACCTAACGAAAGAACTTATTCTTACCTTCATGAACTGCAGGTTGGTAAGGATGCGGAGGTCAGAATGATGATATGACGAACGTGGGATACACACACTAAATATGGGAAATACCTTAGCACCGACTTCATTGGTTCTAATGAGCAGGTTTGATAGTTATATATGTAATATATGTAATATATGTAATAGTTGTTCTTTTCAAAAAACTCACCATGTTTCCAGATGTAAAGTTTATTTCTGTAAATGTTCTTCATATACATGCCTCATTCTATCCATTTATGTTGTTTAGAATTCAATATATATATATATATATATATATATATATATATATATATATATATATATATATATATATATATATATATATATATATATATATTGATATAGAAGATGGATAAATCACTGTAAGTTTCAGATGTGGTTTTAAAGATTTATTTGTGTATATATATATTTATGTATTTGTGTGCCTACAAACATTTATATAGATATATGTCTTCTCTGTTAGTATTAGTCTTTGTGTTTATTAACAACAATTTGGTCATATTTATATTAGGATGAATATATTTAAAGATAGTTTTAACTTCTCTGCCTATATCTATATTTGTGGGTTTCTGTTTGTATATGTTTCTATATTCATGGAGGTAGGGTTACATATATATAAAGAATTTGTTCATATTTACATTAGAATGAATATGTTGTGTGTTTGTATATGTTTATATATGCATATGAGTAGATAAACATATATATAAAGAATCCATGAAGAATGATGACATCTCTGACCTCATTCCCTGGCTGCCTTTTGCCATTTATATTTACTGCTACTATTACCTACTTATTCCAATGGCATTTTCCCCACCTACCCTAACGTACATACTATTTCTCAGGTGGCAATGGTATCAGGGCCACATGGTGTACGGACATCTGCAAGGGCTGGCATTATCAACAAATTTACCTACTAATTCACAGGTTAGCTTTTTAGTCCGTACAACTTTGTGTAATACCATTGCCTTTATTTAACTCCTTGACTGTTTGTATCCAATTACTCAACCCTGTATATTTAATAATTCTTTTCTTTGAGTACCCTTATGTCCCGATTATAGAGCCGCCCCATTTTAGGCTAACGAATCTGTATTCCTTCATTTTGTATATATTTAGCCCCTAATCCCCTCACACCGGACAATAAATGGTTGGCCACACTGTTTTCTAAATATTAGCCCCTTTAAAGTCGCTATAGAATGAGTATATGATCTTTCCCTCAATTGATGGTATCCATTTCCTATACATGCTCCCCTACACTACCTCTGTTAGGAAAAACTAACAATTACAAGTTTACAATTGGTCATATGCAAGTTGTATAAATATTGGTGTTTTTTTTAATAGTGCAGTAACATGTTTATGCCGTAGCTGGTCCTCAAGGTTACGTTTCGTGTATACGGGTACACTGACTGAAGTCAACAGCCCTGTGACTCTTATATAGTAGGCAGGTAATCAGGTGATATGTACCAGCTACAATTCTTCTTATTCTTTATGCTGATTTAACTTTTATTTGTGGCTAAATTTCTGTGTTTATATTCCGTTCATGCTTTATGATTCGTTCAATGTGTTGTCCACCCTGTTTGTTGTACTTGAACTGTTAAATACACTGACTGCTTATGGTCACTCTACAGCCTTTTAACACACCTTTGGGAAACATACATTTGACTATTTATTAGTGCAGGTCTCCAGTCTTTCTTCGTCCAAATCACAAATTTTGTTCCAGCTGCATATCCGTGATAGATCGGGTGTGATGTCACTTAATTAGCCTATTTCCCACTGCCAGTCAGTCTATACAGCCCTAACTTTGCCGTTCTAAACAATTGAATGCAGGTGATCTGCTTTGTCCTGTAGACCATGCTGCATACAAATAACTGCAATTCCCCCAATGTTTATAAATAGCTACCTATTGAATGAAACTGTTAGACTCTCTTGAATCATGTGTCTTCCATGCCTCATAAGTTTATCTTATCATAAAATTCGTTTGTAATTGTTATGCCTCATAAGTTTACCTTATCATAAAAGTCGTTTGTAATTGTTGGAATACAAATTTTAGTTGTCGTTGTTTTGTATGTACAACTTTCATGTAGAAACCCAATGAAACTAAAAATTACATCAGTTCTATCGACCCCTGACACTTTGTACCTATTAGCCATTGTTTGATGCTCCCGTTAACGCCAACTGGCATGTCCACCCTCAAACATGCCCCGTGCAACGCACGGGCATTGACCACTAGTAAAAATATTAATTTTTGTTATTTTATAAGTATTAAATATATCATTTATATATACATTAAAACATATACTTGTAGTCGAATAAATCTATTTATTATTAGAAATGTATTTGTTATATCAATAATTTATAAATTTTTATTATTTATTTATATATACATTTCTTTTTTTATATATAATAACATTAATATAGCTAAGTTATGCAATATATTATTGTATGCATAATCTTTATTTATATACTTATAATCTTAACAACATCATTAAGACTTTAATAATAATGGTATAGATAATACTGATAATAATAATAATGTTAGAAATAATAGGAATGATAGTTTTTATAGAATCTTAATACTTATATGATAATACTAATATTTAATATCAAATATTCATTCTAATACTAACAATAATGATACTTAATAATGTTAATAATAATAATGATAATATTTATGATAATAATAATGTTAATAATAATAATAATACTAACAATCCTAAAATGATACTAATACTAATATTAATGAAAATAATAATAATTTTTATTTTTTTCTTAATAATAATAATAATAGATATGATACTTTTAACTATGTTAACGATACTAATTATAATACTAATAATAATTATAATGCTAGTAGTATTAACAATAACTAATAATAATACAATAATAATTTTAACAATAATAATAATACTAATGATAATAATAATAATAATAATAATAATAATAATAATAATAATAATAATAATAATAATAATAATAATAATAATAATAATAATTAAGAACTACCTTATGAGCTTGTCCTAAAAAAAAAACGCCCTGAACCGGGCTCGAACCCGATACCTCTCGCTCACCCGCTCAAACCCTTAACCATCTGAGCTACTGCTCTTTTCTGTTTAATCTTTATACCCATTTCTATTTAACCCGACTTTTTTCCTGGCTCCTCCTTCTTTTTCTTTATAAAATTTCAGTCAACCGGAGTAACAAATCAACACTAATTTTAAATCAAACGTTTGGTTTTTGGGTTTTATAAGTAAAACAGAATTGATTAATCGTAATTGAAATTAGCAGATAGAATAATAAAAAATTGTAACAGGCTCGACAAGAACCATTTGAACTCAATTCGTGACTTTAAAATTGGGACAGTTTTGGATAAAATTTCCAACATGAAATAAGTAGTAAATCCCTTCTATAAACTTTCTAAATCACCAATTGATCCTGAGACTTTATCTGGAGTTCGAATTTCACGATAAACGCTTCTGTTGACTTTGAAAAACAAAACTTTGACCTTAAAATTTAAATTCAATAGAAGGATTTGAAGGCGGGAAACTTACAGATTATTTAAGTGGGTGATTTCTAACACAACGCCATTTATAGATTTTGAAAATTATTAAGAAATTGAATGTCGAATTAAATTGTCAAGAACAGGGCCGTCGGGTCTGTTTTCTTAAAAAAAATTTGTTTTATTTTCAACTTTGTAGATAAAATTGATAATGGTAGTCGATATTAAATGATTTGTTGTTGGGTTCAGAATAATTGTGGTAGGAATCAAAAGACAAATGAATTAATTTATGGAGCTGTTAGGGTCAACAGATTGTACAAATTAAGAACAGCAGATGAATAAAAAAAATAAAAGTGATTAGGAGTTCTAACAGAATCTGTACGAATTTGGAGTTTGATGACCAGCAATGTTAGATAAAAACAGAATTATGGAAAGCTGATGTTGAAAGGAAGCTGAATTCGTTGAACCACTTGTAGACATAAATCTATTTACAGCAAATTTGACAAGGATTGGAAAACAATACATTCTTATATGTATTTATGTACGTATATACAGCATCTATATATATTTAATCGTATATGTAATTATATATACGTATCTCTGTATTTTTTTTATATGTATATGCATTTATATAACTGTCTATATATATATATATATATATATATATATATATATATATATATATATATATAGATTATATATCTATGTTTATATATCTATTTCCTATTTTTATATAATTAACTAGTATAGTCATATTACTATTAATATTAATAATAATACTAGTAATAATATTATTAATAATAATAATATTAACAAAATCTAATAATAATAAAGGACAAATAATAATATGTTAATATTAATATTAACAATAATGATAATTTTAATTACTAGTAATGTTAATAATAACATAAATGATAATAATAATCTTATTGGTTATAATACTATTGGTATTATTAATGATAATAATAATAATAATATCAATAATATCGTCACTTGTACATCACAAATTTTATAGATACATATACATATATACTTTATTTTAGAATTGTTTAATATTAAGAATACACGTATTAATATTAACAATAATGATAATGATAGTAATGTTAATATAACAGTTATATATTCAAACTTGTAATTAAATTTATTATACCATTTATTTATATGTTAAATATTTATTTTTTGATAATCATAACATTAAATTTATTACCATCTTAACATTTAATATTAATTAATATTTCTAATATTGATATTAATGAAAGTAGTAATAATAATATTTGTTTTAACAAGTTATATTTTTAATTTGTAGTTACATTTACTATATTTATACTACCATTTATTATTTATATATTATTTACTAGTTATATATATATATATATATATATATATATATATATATATATATATATATATATATATATATATATATATATATATATATATATATATATATATATATATATATATATATATATATATATATATATATTTTAAATCAATAGTTCGTGAATCGTCGGTAATAGTCAAGGATATCGTGTCGAGATCATATGAAATTAAGTTTAAATTTGATCGGAAATTTCCGGGTCATCACAAGCTGGAAGCATTAAATAAAGGGTATGTTTGGCTAAACTAGCTGCGATATGTTTGGCGCAGAGTCTTTAGGAGCTTTTAGCTTTTATTAAAAATTATACTTAATAAAAAGCTCCGCTTGTTTAAAGGAGCTGGAAACTTTTAGACATAGGGTAAAAGCTACTATAACTAGTGTTTAGCTTTTAACCTCTACATTTTTTGTAATTTTACTTTTTATTTAACATATTCAGCTATTCTACCAAACATCAAAATATATCTAAAAACTAACAGCTATCACCTAAAAGCTAATGTACAAGCTAAAAACTATTAGGTAGTTTTGACAAACATACCCTCTTGTGGCTTTTAACTTGTAGCTGATATCTTTTAGTTGATAGTAAAAAGATCAAATAATAATTTACAGGAAATTTGGTGGTCACTGGGCTATGACATCAAAGTAAAAAGATCACTAATTCACTAATGTTATAAATATAGATAAAAATAATTAATTATACATAAACAAATATATGCGATTTGTTGTAAAACGTTTTTGTAAACTACACTTTTCAGGGTGTTTGTTACGTTACCTTCATTGGACACAAATGCCTTGAAATGTTTTGTTATTCCCTTGAAAGGTTCGTACCTGATATGTAAATTCGAATTTCTGACACTTGATGCGATTTGCGAGTAAATTTGAACGTTGTCGTAGAAATGATCACCAACCAAGCACCAGTCAACTAGTATCACCCACCATGCACCGTCTTTGATGCGTGATCAGTAGATATTTTATAGTTTCATAATTAATTTTAAAAATATATTATTAAACACTTTAAAATTTGAAGACATTTTCAATAATTTCTAATAATCAAACGCCAATGTAAAAAGGACCACTATTTTAGAAAGCTTTGTGAAAGTGGCCCAAATGCTAATGGATCCATTTTGGAATAATAGGACAAACCTATTTTTATGTACTATATTTATATTTATCAATTATTATTATATATTTAATATTATATATATAGGAGGCGATTCTCACACACTATTTTTTAATTCATCTACACCTTGCTTACTATTATACCCTTAATTATACTTAGAATAATATTATAAATTCAACTCTCTAGATTAATGTAGGGGTAAAACTGTTAATTTATAAGACAAAAGTGTAGATGAATTAAAAAGTGGTGTGTGAGAATCATCTATATATATATATATATATATATATATATATATATATATATATATATATATATATATATATATATATATATATATATATAATAATTAGTATATTTATTATTTATATTGAATATTTTAATTTTATATTAAAATTATATTATGTATACATAAAATAAAATTAAAAGACATGCAAGTACTCTACACAAAAATTAATTTGATACTCTCCAATTGGGGCTTCTGTAACTAACAAAATAAGACGTGTGCGAAAGAGTCAGACACTTCTTCAGTCTCTTGTTCTGTTCTCGGCTCTTTTCACACACACACACACACACACACACACACACACACACACACACACACTTGCTAAATATTTGTATGATAACAATTACTGTATATTCAAGAGAAATCGAGAATAATCAATTGTTCTGTTCATATGAAGTGTAATTTGATTTGGGTTTAATTTGTGAAAACAAAAGATGAAATCTTTAATTATTGGGTCTTTTTCTAATAAGGTTTCTTGCTATTCTTCACCATTACCAGATTCATCGTCTTCACGTATACCAACAGGTACTTTTCTTGATTTTATGTTCATTTTTTTCCGTAACTTCTTGGTTTTTGAATCCGGTGACTGAATTTGTTAATGTCTCTCATTTGAGGTTTTAGTAATTTGTAATGGAAACTAAATAAGGTTCTACATTTCTGTGGTTCTTATGGTGATTGGCTATATTTTCCTAATTTTCGAGGAGAAATTTACAATTTTTTTAATTTATTTTTATCTTAATGAACTTGTCCTTTTATTGCTGTTCATGAATATATGTGATTTGACTATTTTCTTTGTAATCTTTTGACCGTTAAAAAAATTTGAACATATCTGATACTTTTGTGGGCATTTTAGGTATTCATCTTGTTTGTATGTTCATCTTAATTGAATAAGTTTGAATGACCTTTATGTAGTTGTTTGATGATTTCGGTGATGTAGGTTAGTTAATGACTATTTTAAATGGGATTTCATATTTTGAAGTGAAAAATTGCTGAAAGAGGTATTTAATACCATCTATAACGAATGACTACAGAAAAATTCATGATTCTGTGTACTGTCATTTAGCTTGAGTTCATAGCGAGATGTCAGGAGATCGTCTTCGCTGGATGCAACATTGCACTCAATGTTATCCCTGGCCTCAGTGGCGGAGCTAGTAGGGGGGCTTGTGGGTGCCAAGCCACCCCCAACTATTGGTGTTTATTTTGTATTCCATTATGTTTTTTATTAAAAGAAAAATAGAATTGCATGTAGATCTGAAAATAGAAGTTGGAGTTCGGTGCAGGTAATCTGATGTGGAGAAGACAACTTTTTGTCATATTTTTCATTTTGGTCCCTTAACTAAAGCTTCGCACATCTATGAAACCCCTCAAGTTAATAAAATGTCAAGTATATCTAATCTTGAGTATATTAATTCATGAAAATTCAAAATATGGTTATATTTTGAAAATAAAGAGCCTCAAATAATACTCCGTAATTTACATGTAATGTAAAATGATTTTTTGTTAAATATTTCATTATAAAAAAGATAGTTGCATGGGTTGAATAACAGAATGTATAAGTGAGTATGAAATTTTATATGCATAAAACTTTGAACATTGATTTTGTCAATAATAATTCATTCAATTAAAACAAATCTTCATTTTCGTCTCTCTTAAAAATTAATGAAATATTTTTACATTTTTTAGATATAATTTTTATTTTTTTTATTCGCAACAAATTTAAGCCCTGTTTTTACGTTCTTTGTATATAATTTTTATGTTTTTGGTTCTCAAAAAAATTAAGCCCCCCTCAATCATGATTCCTAGCTTCACCCCTGCCTGGCCTGAAGTATCCACCCAGGCCGCCTTTCGCTTAGTGCGGGGGCAGCGGAGAGGGGGGTTTTACCGGCCATGCCCTCGGATTGGTCCGGGTTTCCTTAGTAGTTGGGGGCGGGTTATGCAACTACGGGAGATGAACGCGTGGGTGGTTAAGTCCCCATGGGTGATCCCAAACTGATGTCAAAAAAAGAAGTTATAACTTTGTATTGGAGCTTTAATAGTATTACTCTGTATTTAGATGGTTATATACCAATCTTAACTTATGGATGCACATTACTTGTATTAAGTTCTTGAATTTTTAAAAAAACTAAAGTGGGCTTTCACATCTTAGATTTAGGACATTTTTACGTATACATATTCATAATTCATAAAGCTGTGTATATATTTCTCGGACTAACATTTTTATAATTCTGTAAAATCAACTTGTTAGGTTGTTATCATGTATCACTAAGAACATCAAAGAGTAACCGAGTCATTCAATCTCAATCAAGTCTTGTGAGACGCAATATTGACAGATTGGATAAAACCTTACTACTTTATCGGAAACGAAGTACAAAACATGTAGCAAGTGCGGTTTCTGAACAACCCACTGAACCCGATGCTTCAAGCCCTCAAAACTTTTTGCCAAATGCTATTGATGCCTTCTACAGGTTTTCAAGACCTCATACAGTTATAGGAACTGTAAAATTCTAACCCTCTAATTTGTAAAATTATTATCAACTTCTTTGGTGTTAACAAAAGAAAAATAATAAGTGTTCCATCTTTTTGAACAGGCATTGAGCATAGTTTCGGTTTCACTCCTTGCAGTTCAAAAGCTTTCTGATTTTTCTCTACTATTCTTTATTGGTGTTTTAGAGGTTATCCAACTCTCGCTATGTATTCATAATTGTGTAATAAACTACTCGTATGATATATCATTATGAAGGTGCAAAGAAAAAGAAACAAAAACACTAGACTTTGTCATGATGAGGGTTTATTTGGCAATTTGTGGCGATCTTAAATCTATAAAAATCTAAAAATCACTTACTCTTATAAAGTTTAGTGTTACATATGCATTTTTTATAAGAACAGTGGCTGGTTTGTTTAGAACAAAAGGCCCGTATAATGGTCATAATGGTCAATAAGTTAATTGTCGTTCTTAATTCTCTTGCGTAGTTTTAATTACAAACTCATCTACTTTATGTTACACTAAAATTTCAGGCTATTGTTGCTGCCTTCTTTATGAACATATATATTGTTGGCTTGAACCAGCTATCTGATATAGAAATAGACAAGGTATTTTTTTTCAGCTAACATATGTTCAGAACATTACACAGCGGCAAGATATCTTTTGTGCAAAAAAATAAAAAGATTGTCCTTCACTATTTTTCAGGTTAACAAGCCATATCTTCCATTGGCATCAGGGGAATATTCAGTTCAAACTGGTATTATCATTGTATCATCGTTTGCAGTCCTGGTAAGTCAACTTTAAAACGAGCTTCACCTGTACTGTTTATATCGCTGTCGGTAAAAGTCAAAGTTGGTCAAAATTTTAATATTTTTGAAATTAGATTTATGTTTTATGTATGATATGTTTATGTGTCATATATATGTTTAAATTATTTATTACTAATATTCAACGTTGGTCGTCCTCGTCTCGTTCCCGAGTCGACCAACTCATCCCCGAGTCGACCTACTCGTCCCCGAGTCGACCTACTCATCCCTCCAAGGTTGCGACCGACTTGTGACTTCAACAACCTTGGCTTCATGAGATGACACGTATATTGAGTTTAGTAACTACAATATGTTTTGATTCCCATTTCTACTAGTTTTTTAGGATAATAAATGCATAATATCTTCGACCTGTGTTATTGTTTACTATTCTGCTACACAGAGTTTCTGGCTCGGATGGATTGTGGGTTCATGGCCTTTATTTTGGGCACTTTTCATAAGTTTCCTACTCGGGACTGCATATTCAATCAATGTGAGTTTCTCTTGTAGAACAACACTTCCTTTCATCTGACCTTATACTTATGGTTTGAGTTTGTCTCAATTTCAAAATTATTAAATATCGCTTCTTAAGACAAGTATTAATTCTAGATACCGATGCTGCGGTGGAAGCGATTTGCTCTTGTGGCAGCAATGTGCATTGTAGCTGTAAGAGCTATAATTGTTCAAGTTGCATTTTACTTGCACATTCAGGTATTTTCTCGCTAAACCTATTTACTACATCCTCCGCCTTCCGAAAATTGCAACAACCATATCTTGATGTCCTTTCCTTAGTACGGAGTATAATTTTTCATGAAAATTGCAATATTTCATTTGATAGTGATCCGTATATATATTCTCATATTCGTAGTCATTAATGGTGGCAAGATGGGCATGTTGGGTATTGGGTCAAAAGCATGTCTTTTTTCGTATTTGTGGAAAGGGGTGTGTTGACCTTGGTCCGTTCAAGAATTATGAACATGAAGTTCATGAATGGATAATGTTGAATAATGAAATTAGGTGATGTAAAATTTAAAAATAGAAGGAATAAAGTAGCTTTCGGTTTGTTTTCTCTCTTGGAGATTAGAAGTAACCAAAGCTGACCCATTAATTAGTAAATGGGTCAAATTTACCACCTCTAAACATTTTATGTAAAAGAATAGCTAGGTAGGTTTTCATCCATATCATATATATTACCACCGTTGTAGCCTGTAGGATAATTAGGATGTTAAACTGATAACGGACAATTAAGATTCATCCGTGTTACGATCTTTATGGGACTATTATAGTAGCTTTTTTTAGTTCATCTCTTAAACAAAGGGTATTATTGATGATGATGACGATGTGTTAGTCTTTACTCGATTACTAATTTATGTAATTTCTAGACTTTTGTGTATGGACGACTCGCTGTGTTCCCAAAACCCGTAATATTTGCAACCGGGTTTATGAGTTTCTTCTCTGTTGTTATAGCATTGTTCAAGGTAAACTCCTTTTACAATTGTTAAGTTCATATACTTGCAAACGTAGCACGTTAGAGTATATACTCATGTACATGGTCTGTTCAATCGTATCGTGCAATTGACAGGACATACCTGATATTGTTGGAGACAAGATTTTTGGCATTCAATCGTTTACGGTCCGTATGGGTCAAAAACGGGTCAGTCTTGCCTACCAGTCGCACCTTAATAGTTAATAATAGTTCAAGCTTTAAACTTTTTGTAACTCCACTCAGTTGATCTGTAAGTATTCTTACAGGTGTTCTGGATTTGTATCTTATTACTTGAAATAGCTTATGGTGTTGCTATTCTAGTTGGAGCATCGTCTCACTTCCTTTGGAGCCGATACATAACGGTAATGGATCACCACTTGTGTATATCTTGACTTGCGAGGTCAGACGTATACATGTTATTAAAAATCTTAGTATGAGATCAATGGTGGCAGTCCTATTTTATAAAAGAGATGATATCTTTTCATCGTTGTAGATATTGGGTCATGCAATTCTTGGTCTAGTTCTTTGGGGTCGTGCCAAGTCAACTGATCTGGAGAACAAATCGGCAATAACCTCATTTTACATGTTCATATGGCAGGTAACTAACATTGTTTTTTTTTTCGAAAAGCTAGGATTTCATTCATGAATAAAATTAAAAGGTGCAATTGGGTTTGTGAGGAACCAAACCCATACCCATGATTACAGACACGAAAATAATTAACACGAGTTTACGATAATTACATTAACGATAAATAGCCACTAGGACTATTTAGCCAAGTTAACCAATCTATCGATCTTCCATGGAGGCGGAGCGAGATCCATTCGAAGGATTTCACTTGAACCTCATTTAGAGCTACCGGTCCGATCCAACTTTTGTCCCGAAAAATTTTGTTGTTCCGGTTCTTCCAAATGTAGTATGCACACATCCATTCCGTTGCTTGCCAAATCATCATGCCAATTTTCGATGTTGGTCTTGGAGCTTTACCTCTCAAAATCTCGCTTACACTAAGATTCGAGAAGGGGCCCAAACCCCACCATCTAAATAGTCGTTCCCACAAGTCCAATGAGTGCTTACAAAAAATTAAAGAATGTTCCACCGTTTCAATGTCATCGTCACAAAGTGGGCATCGAACACTATGGAGATCAATCTCCCGTTTATCAAGCTCGCACCTTACCGGAAGACGTTTTTTGATTACTCTCCAAACGAAAACTTCCAATTTTTTGGGGACGAGCTTATTACGAAGAGTTGACTCATGGTGCCCGATTAGATGAGACCCACTGTCATCGAGTAGTTTTGACAGAATGCTTACAGAATATACCCCTGAAGTTGAGTGAGCCCATGTCCACTTGTCACGTGTATCTTCGGTAACTGCAACATTCCCGATAACCTCCATCAGTTCCTGTAGCTCCCCAGCTGTACGACCGATTGGTCTTCTGACCCAATCCCACGAATAACTGAACCCCGAGTTGTTGGCCCTCAATCTGTCACTTACCAAGCAATTTTTCGAATTCTCCAATCTGAATAATCTTTGAAATCTGTCCCGAAAGTTAAGTGGACCGGCCCACTGTTCAGCCCAAAATAATGTCGATGATCCATCCCCAATAGTTTTCACGAACGAGTTCTTGAAGGAAATATTCATGTCTTCGATGGAGTTACCTGCAAAAACAATATTGCGCCAAGTACTCGAAGTCGAGCGATGATAAGAATCATCACCGGACCCCAAGCCACCACAGGCACCATGTATACTTCGAATTAATTTGACCCAAAGCGCATTGGTTTCGGTATTAAACCTCCACCACCATTTGCCCAACAAAGCAAGATTTTTATTTTTAAGTGACCCAAAGTTTAACCCCCCATTTTCATAGGAAGCAATAACAACATCCCATTTGACCCAAGATATTTTTAACCCGGCACCCGACCCACCCCAAAAGAAATTTCTCCTCACACTCTCGAGTAGTTTGAGCACACATGGCGGGGCACGAAATAGCGAGAAGAAGTACAACGAGAGACTATTAAGAACCGACTTAATAAGAACTACACGACCTCCAAATGACAACGTACGCCTTCTCCAATCCGAGAGCCTATCCTTAAATTTTTCAATGATAGGCATCCAATCTTTCATTCTTTTCATATTTGAGCCTATCGGCAAACCAAGGTAAGTAAATGGAAAGGTTCCAACTTTGCATCCCATTCTACAAGCGACATGATTTACCTCATCCATATCCACACCAACCCCGTAAATACAGCTTTTTTGAAAGTTGACCTTTAACCCCGAAGCAAGTTCGAAGCATTTGAGTAGATTCCGGAGGTTATATGCATTTTCTCTACTCCACTTTCCCAAAAAAATCGTGTCGTCCGCGTATTGTAGATGCGAGATAAGAACCTTATCCACACCTATTTCCACCCCTTTGAACAAACCCTTATCAATTGCCGCTTTGGAAAGGATATTTAGTCCTTCCGCCGCGATTATGAAGAGGAAGGGAGATAACGGGTCCCCTTGCCTCACGCCCCTACTTAAGGAGAATTCTTTAGTAGGAGACCCGTTAACAAGGATAGAGATAGAAGCCGAGCTAAGGCAAGATAGGATCCATTTCCGCCACTTACAACCAAAACCCATACTCCTCATTACATCGAGGAGAAAATTCCAATTAAGGCAATCGAATGCTTTCTCGAAATCGACTTTGAAAAGGATGCTTTTTAGTTTATTTGCTTTCAAGTAATCAATACTCTCATTAACAATAAGGGCCCCATCAAGAATGAACCGGTCCTTTAGAAATGCACTTTGCTCCGAGCCTATAAGACTCGGAATAATCTTTCTCAACCGATTAGATAAGATTTTCGCAATTATTTTGTAATAACTTCCAATCAAACTAATCGGACGATAATCACCGAGGCTAATAGGGTCGGGTTTTTTAGGAACCAAAGTAACAAAAGACGAGTTGCATCCCCTTGAGAATTCCGAATGTTCCCAAAACCAAGCAATCGCACTTAAAAGATCCGGTTTAATGACGTCCCAATATTTTTTAAAAAAACGCATGTTGAACCCATCCGGACCCGGGGATTTTGTACTCCCACAACTAAAAACCGCATCATGAATTTCTTTTTCATCAAAAGGGAGTTCGAGTGCGTTTGCTTCCTCACTTGAGATTGAGGGGTAATTGAGATCTTCAAGGCTAGGTCTATCCACATTTGGCTCAGCAAAAAGGTTTTCGAAATGCTCAAAGATAGCCTGTTTCAGGACTTGCGGGTCTTCGTTCCAAATTCCATTTAAAGTTAAACCCCTGATGTTGTTGCAGTTATTTTTCCTTCGAATTACGTTGTGAAAAAACTTGGAGTTTTCGTCACCTTCAAGTGCCCAACGCACCCTAGCTTTTTGTTTAAGCATCCTTGTTTTTAACCCCTCCTTTTCCAGCCACCGCTTCCTCGAGTCCCGCCATAACCCAAGATCATTTTCATTCAGTACCCCCCTTTCAGCCTTTAATTCGAATTGTTCCGAAGTGATTCTCAGCACCTCAATTTCAGCATCTAAATTTGAGAACCTGCTTTTGCTCCAACTACGTAGCATATTTTTGACCGACACCAGTTTGTTCCTGAAATTACAATCCAGTCGATTACTAACCTTTGATTGGCCACTCCACGCATCTCTAACCGTCTGATCAAAACCGTCTTCATCTAACCAAGCATCGAAAATCTTGAAAGGTTTCGGACCAAAATTTTTTTCCTCCACTTTGAGCAATATCGGACAGTGATCAGAATGCTTCCTGTCAAGTGCAATAGCCGAGAGGTCCGGCCAAATGCTTACCAACTTATCACATACTAGAAACCGATCTAACTTGCTAAACTTTAGCCCGTCATCGCTTACTCGAGTAAAAATTCTTCCCCCAAGTGGTATTTCAATGAGCCGGTTCGACTCAATGAAATCGTTAAATACTTGAGCTCTAGCATTAACAAACTCACAATTTAGTCTTTCATGTGGATGTCTAACTTCATTAAAATCTCCACACAATAACCAAGCTTCATTCACATTATTCCCAATAAGACTCGATAAAGAATTCCACATTCGGTATTTATTAGCATCGTCTTGTGGCCCATAAACATTTAAAATATTTAACACATCACCCGAGTTCTTCCAAATCCCTCGAATCCCAATAGCATACTCAAGATTTAACGGGCTAATAGCATCAAATACGTTTGTATCCCAAATTAAGATTTGCCCACCTGACCTCCCAATCATCTCCTTTTGTACAAAATTGCAATCACACGAACCCAAAAGAGAGATGATCCAGTTATGGTCTACAAGATGAAGTTTAGTCTCTTGAAAAGCAAAAAAGTTTGGCTTCTCTTTAGAGATTAACCTCTTGACCCACCCAAATTTATCCTCTTTTCCCCCAATTTTAAAACTTCGAATGTTTAAAGAAATTGTCTTCATGGAAGAAAAAACAGAAACGAGAAGAAAGAAGAAGACATTACTGATTGAGGCCTTTAGCCTTCCATTTAAGGCCCAGCCTAATTCCGTAATCTCTTAATGTGATCTCATCAGTAGAGTCGAAAGATGCCAACGAGTTGCTATGGGTCTGTAATTTTCCAGATCCAGAAACAATCAGGTTACCCTTTTTTGCTTCAGGAGATCGCTTCGGTTTGGAAGATAACGAAATAGGCCTTTGATTTTTAGCTGAGCATTGCAGATTCATCATCCTTGAAGAAGATTTCCACTTACCTAAACTTGACCAACTACACTCACGACTTTTTTGAGAGTTAGACTTGTGGATTTTTGAGTTGTTTTTGAGAACAGATAAATCATCCATAGGCCGTTTACTTTTGGCTTTAGTCTGTTTAACTCTATCAGGCCCACAAGGATATTGGGCCGTGCCACCTTCTAATCCCTCATCATCAGCAGACCCATGAAGCCCATCACTACTATTCACAGGCCCAACATCAACAGGCCTAGCCGGCCCAACACTTACAGGGTTTGATTCATCCAGGTTATTAATAACGTGAGTATCACAAGGAGCATTTACCTTGGGAGAAGGAGACTCGTGCACACCTTTTGAGCTGCCAGGGTTTGGAATAACACCATTCTGACAGACTTTTGAGTTTCCAAGACAGTCAACATCGTTATTTTCTTCTTGGAACGGTTCCCATGGATTACCACACTTTGACTCTTCATCTTCAATCTTTGAATTTTCCGGTAATGGACAATGAACATTCCGATCACCGGAGCAGACTTGCTGTAAATTTGGGTCTTCCATTATAATTTCTTCATCCACCGATTCAGAACAAGTGTCGTCATCTATCCTTTCCTCTTCTTCATCTTCATCCTCCTCTAGGTTATCATCCTCTAGGTTTTCATAAGTATCATTAATAAAATCATCACTACAATTATCAAAATCACTGGAACCAGCATGAACATAGTCGTTAATATCATCATCTACCATAATCTGAATACTAGACGCTTTCACGTGATTTTCAGTAACAAAAGCTTTAATCACCGTGTTACGGACTGTGACTTCAACACACTCATTTAATTGGTACCCATGTTTAGTGAGAATCAAAACATGACCAGAAATCATATTTTGGTTCACATCAAGGATACTGCAGTTTTCAGTGTCAAGAACTTTTCCCCACAATCCCCCAATGTGCTTGAAAATCTCTTCATTCCAGCATGTGACCGGCACACCTCTTACTTCGATCCAAACCAGCCTCCCAGATGGAGTATGGTTCGCACCCAACATATCAACCTTGCTGCACCATTTGTGGATAGCATGATCATCATTGTGAAGAACCCTTTCAGCTTCAACCGTAGAATAAAAGACCCATAGCACATCGAGGCCACCAATGTATTTTATGTCGCAATTCGTCAGCCCTTCAGCTCTACTAAGAATATGAATATTCTTGATAGTACCCCAGTCGTGAACAACCCCAGTAATAGAGCGTTTTGTCAGGTTAGTGTTATAACCCGACCCCTTGAAAAAAGAGTGCTTGACTAGTTTCACGTTCATCTCAGCATGATGAGAGGATTTATTTGAAAGTTTTTCCCTCAGATCTTTCCTATTTAGTTTCTCTCTTAAATCTTCGTATTTGTTACCCAACACCTCATTGTAACTTCTGTTATCCCTAAGATTACCAGACCGCAGACCGTGAGTGCAATGATCCTTCAACACTCTGGAACCATCTTCGATTTGCCTTGGGACCCGAAACTCACCTTCATTTTTTCTTTTGAAAGCCTTGAAAACCTTTATCTGATTGCCATCAAAATTGATATGTTCCAGTTTCTGTAGTTGCACATCTTCATCAGATACATTGCCGAACCTAGCAAAAGCAAATCTCTCACCATTTTTCAGTCTTTTACCCGCAAGATAGATGTCGCGAATATCACCAAAAGGTTTGAAAACTCTCCACAAATCCGGGACACCCCAATTCTCAGGAAAGTTGAAGAACATAAACGAAGTTAAATGGATTCCGAAAAGTCTTGAAAGCCGATCTTGAAATCCCCCGTTGTAATCCTCCCGAGCAATTTTCGTGCCTGCCCAAATTTGTTGATTCTCTCTCCTCACTCTCTCTCTCTCTCTCCTCTCTCTCTCTCTCTCACACACCCCATTTTTTAAATACTTATTCGTTACATCAGGTAACTAACATTGTAGGTATTTTTTTTTTTTTTTTTTTTTGTTGAATGGCCAAAATTATATATTAAAACTACCCCTCTAGCGAATTGCTAGAGGAGGGATAAACCAACGTATTTACAATGGCTTCAATAGCCACAAATTCCAAATTAAATTACATGAACTTCTACTAGAAAACTAATTATACGACACATTCCGTAGCTTGATGTTGACCCAAACACTAATTGCCCTCCAAAGTTGTTGAGCAAGCTGGCTCTCGAACAAAGCGTGACTACATGACTCTATATTGAAACCGCAAATAGCAAAGCTCAAAGTATCAATATCCAAACCTCTTCCCGAGAGATTAAGGCTAGAAGGCAGACGATCTAAGACTAATCTCCAAACAAACACGTTAACTTTGCGCGGTATGAACCTGTACCACCTAGTCGAGTGATCTCAATAGTCAAAGTTATCTATTAAGTGGCGAGTGCTGCACACCTTAAAGAGACCATCATCACCTATTGACCAAATCCAAGAGTCATTACCACCTGCAAAATTCAAATCAGTGAGTGTCGCAACCATCGAGTGTACGGCACTCTTATTTGTAGCACCGATTTGAGCACGAGACCACTCCCAACACCACTCCCCATTAACTAAACGATCGGCAAGAAAACGTTCTTTATTTGTATCAAGATGATATAATCTATTAACTTAACTTCAAGCGACCAATCTCCCACCCAATCGTCTAACCAAAATCTTATACTTCTGCCATGTCCAACCTTGACCTGTAATACATTGTCTGGACCAAACACCAGAACCGCGTAGTAGCGTGCCTCCCAGACCAGCCCTACTGCCATAAATAACACGTATCACTTCAGCCCATTTTGAGTCCCAATAAAACACGAATTTCCAAATCCATTTCAAAAGTAGCGATTGCTTTAACGCGCATAGACTCCCAATACCTATTCCGCCATGCTCAGACGATAAAACTTGCTCCTAACGAACCCAGTGCATTTTTTATTCGCCTCTGAAGTACCCCAGAAAAAAGCCGCACGGATGCTTTTTAGTTAATCGAGGATCGCTTCGGGGCATTTATATATAGACAAATAATAAATCCCCAAACTCCTATCACTGATTTAGTTAAAATTAAGCGACCGCCAATAGAAAGTAAGTTGACTACATCTGCGAATTCAGAATTTGAAAGCCACGAGTTGAAACATTTAAACGGAACCGGGATAAAATCTAATTTATCGGTATCAAACAATAGGGGTAAATGATCCGACCAACCCTTGGTTAAGGCAACCAATATGAGATGACTAAAACATTCGTGTACATTAGCCCCGATGATAATGTGGCCAATTCGACTCATCTTGGTAGCCGACTTATTAACCCATGTAAACCTCCTTACACCGAGTGACACATCAATCAAACCTGTATCATTGATCATTCGTTAACACCCCAATCTGATCAATAAGTTATCAATCCTTACCGAAGAAAGCGTTTTTACAAACCCTTACACGTTCAAAACATCAGCGAATCGAACAATACCAAAACGTTGGCCTTGTTTCGATCTCTTGTAAGCAACCTACGTGTTCACTACGATTCCATATGGATCACACAGTAAACCTAATCCATGACTATCAACACGATTTGACAAGTTAGTTATGAAATAAGTCGTAAGAACCCTAGTCGCTTCCTTCTTGAAAGGATTATGGATTTGTTTCTTCACATTGTTGTACCTAGTTTTGAAAAACCAGCCATCTGCATCACGTTGCAACACCTTACGCCCTCTCATCCCTCCCCGAAACACCGCCTTTGAGAACAGATCCGAAAAGTTAGGATCGCCTCCGAGTTTTTTTTTTTTTTTTTTTTAAATAATATCGTATAGTATAATGTACATTGCCCAACTTCCACTTTGATCTACATAGGGATGTTATATATTGTAGCACGATTGTTTGTTTGTTCGTTCTCTAACTAGACCAACAATTGCATTATTTGGTTTGTGTTTGCAGTTATTCTATGCGGAGTACTTACTCATACCGCTCGTGAGATGATATGAAGCAACATTGAAATAGGGCCCATCATTTTAGTGCTTATTTGTTGTTGTAGTTTTGCCATCACTCCAGCTCATACTGGATACCAGTTATAGTTAACTTTCATTTATCTTATGGAGATTTACTTTAATGTTGTTGTCTTATCTATTTGTATTCTAATTCTTTTTTTTTTTTTTTTTTTTTTTGGGCGATTGTTTAAAAATGAAAACGTGTCTTGTCAAATGGGATACGGTTTGTCTTCCGAAAGAATTGGGGGGGCTAGGGGTCACCCCTCTCCGCATAAAGAACATGGCAATGCTTGCTAAATGGTGGGCAAAATTCAATTCAAACAAGTCGTGTCTTTGGAAGTCTATTGTCACGACATCATTCGGGGTTTCTTTTGGTAGAAATATTTCGTTTAATGTGTTGTCTCTTCACATCTCTCAACTTTCACCAATTTGGAGACACTTGGTTAATTTGCGACATGATCCTTCCTTTCAAGACATTATCGGGGTGAATGCTTGGAAATGGAATTTAGGTAAGGGTGATAAGATTTTATTTTGGCATGATATGTGGCTTAATGGGTGTGTTCTTAAGGATCGTTTTCCCTCGTTATATGATACGTGCTCAGAGCCTTTTGCTACGGTTAGTCATTTTTACCACTTTGCTTCTCAATTTAATGATAATCTTATTTGGAATATTCATGTTGTACGCCCTCTATCCCTTGTTAACTCTTTCAAAATGAGTGAGTTGTTGGCACTTTTGTTCCCTGTTATTTGTGATGCCAATTGTGAAGACCATATGTATTGGTCTGTGTAGACGCTGAGAGAGGATCTTAGAATCAACCTAACACGATCTAGAGGTGGAATAACAATAGAAAGAGCTTAAACGAATATCTATGGGTTTTCGGGTTCGTACAAGTCAAACCAAGACTAGATCTTGATAAACACGAAGCCTAGACTGACATTCTGTGGTATTTGGACATGAAGATTGAGAGAGACTCGACCAAGAAGTGTTTTCGTATGTGTTTGATGTGCTGAGTTGTTAACCCAATTAATGAAGATTAATTAGGCTTAAATACCTCAGTTCCTATGTCGGTCGACAGTGGATGACAGTCGGTCGACTGATCATGTCAGTCGGCCGACTGTCGAGTAATATTACGAATTATATTTAAACGTTTACAAATATAAAATAACACATCGACAATCAACGTTTAACAATATTACAGGTTACAACATGATCGAATAAAACGTTAAAGTTCATGGAACTAGGGATTACAAAATATGCACTAACAAACTCCCCCTAAGACCTAGTTCCTCATAAGTCTTCGATCTGCTTCAATCTCTGTACGGATCTGTAACCATATTGTTCAAATAGCAAACCTTTGCAACACGAATGTACTGTTGTGCTTGAACTCTATTTTCTGGCCTGTACAGCATCCGATTGTAGTACAATGTGAAGATGTCAGCTTCACAGCAATTTCTCAACCAAACGGGATCTAAAACCCGTATCGAGTCTGTCTCATCTTCCTTCAATTTGTCCAAAACGATGACTACCTCCTCTGAGCGTTCATCGTAGTACCACCAGCGAAAACGTGGGCTAAAGTTCTGCGGCATTTTCATCACAGGAACCTTTCTCATATAATTTACTGGCTTGTATTTGACAATCTTTCTTCGTTCGCCCGTTTTCTTGTTTGTTCGATAAGTGATCGTGGGAAATTGAGGGCCGAATCCCTCAAAGTTCTTTGACAAGTACGAGTGTCTTATATTCTTGCAGACAATATTAGGAATTCCGTCATAATCCCTATATAACATTTTGAGCCTAGCCACCTGCATAAATTCAAAGTACGGTAGAGACGTGAACTCGTATCCATGTTTGATGTAATCCACTCCGTACTCCTTCTTTATTGCGTATATATTCAACTCTTTAATGTAGGCCCACGCAATTATCTTTCCTTTAGCCAAAAGATTCGCCGGTCTATTAATGTAATTCATCCATTCAGGTTCCGGCGCTGGCTTCTCACAATATTTTCTGATCCTCAACAGGATCTTCCACTCAGCTTCTAGAACTTCTATCTTTTCTTTATTTATCTTGACCGGTAAAAACCCTGGAGGCAAATCTTCGGTCTTTTCTTTTTCTTCGCATTTACGGTTTAGAATCTCTTCATTCATTTTGAAGTAGTCTTGAAATGTAGGTAGATCTTTATCGTTATTACATTCGTACTCCGGAAAATCACCTATTGGTTCATCTTCAATAATTACTTCATCAAAATCTTTGTCGTTTTCATTACTTACGACAATTTCCTCAAAATCATCACAAGAATCGTAACGATTCTCAAAAGATGAGCTAGCAGTTGCGTCAGCTGAAGTACTTGCTTGTTGCTCTTGACGCACTAGCTCGGCCTGCTCCTCAGCGCTTAGATCCGGCGGGATCTCCCCTTCTTCTAAATCATCAAATACAACTGAGTGATTCAGACGATCCTGCTTTGCCAAAAAATCACGTAAAGAATAATCAATATTTAGAGGAATTACTGACAGTGGGTTCTCGCTTGTGCCTTTAGCAATATCCAAACCTAGCTCATCCTCGCCTTGATCGTTAAAATTACCAAAGTCTATATCCTCCTCGAGATCAACAGCCTCAATATCGAAATTATTTTCCCACTCAAGCACCTTCGACAGTGCCTTGTTCGCTGTAGCCTCAGCCTTTACAATCAGCAAATTCTGAGCATCAAACTTAGTTTGTAACTTCTTCAATTCAACCTGTTGATCTTCAACCTGCTTGATCAGTTTGGCAATCTCAGCATCCTTTCTTCTCTCTCGTTCATCAGCTTTTTCTTTAAACTTTTCAAATTCAGAAGCCATATTGACAACCTTCTCACTTAATATAGAAACCGCAGCATCTTGTGTAATAGCAGTCGTGGATGCAGCAGCATGAACTCCTGTATCAGTTTCAGCACGTGTTTCTTGAGTAGCAGCAGCTGAAGGTTGTCGTTGTGGTTGTGATTGTTGTGATTGTCGCTGTTCAGTAGCGGAGGACGACTCAGTCCTTTTTGCCTTCTTAATGAATCTTATGCGCCTCTGCTTCGGCTTTGTCGTAACCGAAGGACCCTCAGATTGTTTTCGCTTTCTCAGCTCGAATTGATCAGGGTCAAGGTCATCTCCTTCATCGTCTTCATCAACCAGTATCTGTTCAATTGGAACAACTGGCGGTGGCTGATTAACCTCTTGATCGTCTTCACCAACTGCGACGATATCATCTTCATTACCAGACGTACTGTTCTCATGACGACAGGCAGCACCTGGTGGACATACATAGTTTTCATTTGCGAGGTGGCCAACCAATCTCTTGAATGGTTCATCCGGACCTCTCTTTTGCTTGACTCGATTGAAAGTCAAATCGTTCAGATGATTCAGCTTAATCTCATCCTCCCAAACCTTATTCAATCCTTGCACTTGCTTTTCAATCATCACCTGCAAGAACCTAGGAAACATTAAGTGGCTCTTCTTTTTCACGTTCACCAACATGCTTCTGAAAATTACTTCGGAGAAGTTGAAGTCCGCATGAAGAACTAGTGCTGCAAACATTGAGCTATAAGTCTCATTCAGCTCATCAAAACCGCCTACCATTGGACTCATGCATCTTAACAACACCAAAGTTAGGTATTTGTATTGATGACAGAATCGAGTTCTCTTAACAGCACCTTTCATTGGATCACCAGAGTATCCACATCTTACTAGACACCTTCGGACCTTAGTTCTATTCAGTGTGACTGGCATAGAATCATTATCTGGAAAACCTAAGTCTTCACGAACTGTCTGTGCCGAGATCTTTACAATTGTACCACCAATGCTGCTTCGTATCACCTTTCTTCCTTGTTTTGTAGACGCTGAGAGAGGATCTTAGAATCAACCTAACATGATCTAGAGGCGGAATAACAATAGAAAGAGCTTAAACGAATATCTATGGGTTTTCGGGTTCGTACAAGTCAAACCAAGACTAGATCTTGATAAACACGAAGCCTAGACTGACATTCTGTGGTATTTGGACATGAAGATTGAGAGAGACTCGACCAAGAAGTGTTTTCGTATGTGTTTGATGTGCTGAGTTGTTAACCCAATTAATGAAGATTAATTAGGCTTAAATACCTCAGTTCCTATGTCGGTCGACAGTGGATGACAGTCGGTCGACTGACCATGTCAGTCGGCCGACTGTCGAGTAATATTACGAATTATATTTAAACGTTTACAAATATAAAATAACACATCGACAATCAACGTTTAACAATATTACAGGTTACAACATGATCGAATAAAACGTTAAAGTTCATGGAACTAGGGATTACAAAATATGCACTAACAGTCTGCTTCGGCCGAGGGACTCTTCTCGGTGTCTGAAGCGGTACGGTTAATGGTTCGATCAAATATAGCGGATACGCCTTCATGGCCAAAAGTGATTTGGGGAAATAATGTCCCGTCTAAGGTTATGTTGTTTCATTGGCTCGCTATTCGTGATAGTATTCCGGTTAAAGACGTTCTCATTAAAAGGCATATCTTGCCTTCTTCTCAATCGAATTTATGTATTTGGTGTTTAGAGGATGTCGAAACGGTCAACCATCTTTTAGTTCATTGCAAATGGACGGCTAAAATTTGGGCGGATTTGTTTAGATGGTGGAAAGTTAATTGGGTGGTTCCGGGTTCAATCGAACTTTTTTCTTATGATTGGTTTTATGGTATGGGCATAAAAGCCTCAAAGTTTTGGAAGCTTATCGGTCCCGCGACAATATGGGCAATTTGGTTGGCGCGCAATGACTTTGTTTTCAATGGTAAATTTATTTGTCGATCGGTTTTGGTGCGTAACATCAAACTCAAGACCTTCCTTTGGGTCACTAGCCTCAAGCTTTGCAAAGGGTTTCAATCTTACGTTTGGATGGAAAATCCGACATTATTAAGTTTCTAGTTCGTATTGTAGTCTTCTTTTCAATTTGTTTCATTATTGTTGGCCATGATCAATCCGCCATTGTAATGTACTTTGCTTCATTGTTTTGATGAAGTTCTTTCAATATATTCATCATCTTTTCTAATTCTGTTATATCAAAAACCATGAGTTATTACTTGCTAATCGTGATTTATAGTGTTATTTTTAAGTAATTATTGCAAGTGTTGATGTTTTAGCCATTGTTTGTTTTTGTCAAATTCAATTTCTATTAGGTAACATCGATTTTAGTTTCTATGCAGAATTGAAACATTCTTACATTAGCTTTCATCCCTTTCAAAAAGGTTATTCTAGTACTTTTGCACAAAATTCCTACGCAGTATAAAAATGTAAATTTCCTTTTTCTAATAATACTCCGTAGTGGTAGTTATGGTTACTAACCCAAAGTAAATAAACTGTGATAAAATGATAAAGCACTCAAAATGATGGACTAATATTCAAACAAAAGTATGTTATATATTATTATGATTATATACAATATACAATACAATCATTTCTTGGAATGTTTATGAATTATGTGTGTCTGGAAAAAGGTACGGATGTGATATGAAGTAAACGTTGTAGGGTAAGTGCTACATGACAAGCATGCTCACTTGTAATTCCAACATTTGCATATGATTGTGTTTTTAGTAAAGTGCCGGTGGAGATCTCCATACTGTGTATATATACTCTGTCCGTCTAATTTAATAACCGACACACAAAAATTACACAGTTTAATAATTGTCATCATTATCACACCATACTATTTGATGAGCAAAATATTTACCCGATGGTCATTATTCGACTCGATCAATTGCGCCATCCGCGAGACGCGTAACATAATATCTCGTGTTTCTATCGGCACACGTTCAGTCTATGGAAGTTTGTTTTTCAATTGAACAATTAATTTACCATATGTAGTCCATTTGTAGAATGTTTCGAGCAGCTGTTCACATCCCTTTGAGTGGCTTTTCGCACAGTTATTCGCGCTACCTTTGGTGAACATTCACGATGCAATGATGAGTTCAACATAACACTTACAAAGTTATCATACTGAAATGGTGGACCTGATCATTTGGGTTTAATTTGGACTTGGTTCATAAGATCCAAATCCTAATTTACCTCAAAACTCTGTTTTTTCTATAAAATAAAGGGATCCCCCTCTACACAAAAGGCACTTTGTATGGTTATACTGTCATTGGTGAATCTACATGTAAAGGTGTGGGGTCCTATGACCCCACTATGTTGAAAAACTTTTATACAATGTACTCTTTAAAAATATATATGATACCACTAAGTTATACTTTAAGACCTCATATATTTTTAAAACTTATAGTTTTCTGAAGATAAACAACCTCTAAAATATCATTTAAGTGTAATTAGCTTTGAAATATTTTTTTTTGGATCCCATTAGGTTTTTATCCTGGATTCATCACTGTATACGGCTTTCTCTTGTTCTCTCACTCCGTGCTCTCTTAAGATCTAGTGAGATAATCGTTTTCGCGGTGTACTTACACGCAGGGACGAATCCACCATGGTGCAACCAGGGTCATCCGCCCCCGACGATAAGAAAAATTTAACAGATTTTTTTTAATTTTTTTTTATTTAAATTGGTGCGTAAATTAAGGTTTATAATGAAGATATATTAGGTTTTAACGAAAATTGGCGTTCATAGCAGTTGGTTAAAGCCCCCATCTACTAAACTAAACGTCGCATGTGAGGATGACAATGAATTGGATATGGATCAGGTGACCCCGTATCCATATTTATATCCATTTAGTTCATCCATTCACATCTGTATCCAATTGATTAAGCGGGTTAATGGACATCCATTAAATATTCAAAAAAGTTATAATATTTCTGAATATGCGATGAAAACAAAAACGTAATATATGAAAAACAAATAACTATTTATTCATGTATAACAAGTGGAACTTTTGTAAGATAATAATAAGCCATAGGGTGTGTTTGGCGTTACTAGCTGGAGCTGGAACTGGAACTTATAGCTGAAGCTGGAGCTGGTAGTTGGAACTTGCTTTTACAGCTCACACAAATTTGGAGCCTTTCTTGCCGACGGTTTATAATATATTATATAATATATAAATAATTATAAGAATTATTTAAATATTATATTATATTTATGTGCATAGTTGATTTGTAATTTTTAGTCTGTTGCGTCGAGCGTTGAGAGTTGACTCTGGTCCCGGTTCCGGATTTTCGAACGTCCTTGCGTACAATTTAATATCTTGTACTTTGCGTTTTGAATCTTGTACTCTTGTAATTTCGAGACGTTTCTTATCAATAATTGGAACCTCTTTGATTGTATTTTGTACTTTTGAGCTTTTTGGTCGTTTGCGTCTTCAATTCGTCGAATCTGTCTTTTGTCTTCACCTTTTATTATTTAAATGAATATCACTTGTAAATAGAACAATTGCAACTAAAAGCTTGTCTTTCTTGAGGAATAATGCTATGAAATATATGTTCGTTTTTAGCATTATCAAATATTCCCACACTTGAGCGTTGCTTGTCCTCAAGCAATATCGTCTTGAAATACTAGAATCACTTCTTTATTCTTCACACTTTGTACATCAGTGATTTCTATACGGCGGTATAAACAATGGTAGTAACGATATGGTTTACAGTCCCACATGACTATAAAAATTTAGATCCATTAAGGAAATTGGATCTTTATGAAAACATTTGATCTTTTGAAAATTAAATCTAGTTTTTACCCTAGATAAGTTTTCCGGAATAACCCTTCACCGGTGTTTGCAAAATATTTTTGTGGGTTTGGTGGGTTTCAGATTTGAAAATTTTAGCTCAAAACTTGCGGTTTTGTGTCACCCACTTGCTAACCTTGTATTTGGAAAGCAACACGTCCATTTTACTTGTCCCGTATATTACCTTTCGGTAAACTACCGTCCGGTTGTAAAGGAAAGCGTTGAACAAGCAACTGTTAAGGCAATGTCCCCTGACATGCTTTTAATTATGGTCTATAACGTGTCGGACGCAATTACTATCCTTGGTAGGAGCAATAGTAAAGCTCATCCTTATAATTTTTTCGGTCTGGCACAAGGTCCTGTCTTTGACCATGCTATGCAACCACCGTTCTTACGGTTGACACCCGATTTGGTTCAGGTGACCTAATGAATTCCAGGTGAATTCCTAGGATTTTACGTTCAATGGTAATGAACGCATTGAAAATAGGGTTTTCAGAAAACAAATCGGTTTGTAATTTTGATCAAAATATTTTCTCGTTCAAGCTCGAGTTTAGATATCATTGAATTCCATGAGTTTGTAATTCTCAATCTTTAAGGTCAATCTCAAGGATTGAGTAATATCAGGCTTAAAAGCTGATTTTTAGTCTTTAAGGAGATTATCCTTTCTGGGGATCTGATTCGTTAGTCTTATCAAGCTAATTTGCATGGTGCCCCCCATTGTACGAGATAAATCCTTCTCATGGTTAGGATAAATCTGACCACTTGGCGACCCTGTTTGATGCCGAGGTCCATGGATTTCCTGCTGATTTTAGTGATGACTTTTCTAGGTTTTTTTGTCAACCTACAGCTGGTCTGGACGACAACTTCATGACCTAAATCAAGAAGCGCGTTTCTTTTTCGGAAGACTTTACTTCCTTTTAATGATGGAATTGATTCATCGTGTAGATCCATCTTTCTTACAGTAAATCAGGTAAAACTTTTTAGTTTAGTCCAAAGCAAAAGTATTTTCAGTTATTTGTACAAAAATATGTGATATATGTTTTGAATAACTTGGAGAATTTTCCCACACTTGGCTTTTATTTTCCTTTTTATTGTCCTCTATTCCATTTTAAATGAATTTTAACATTTTGGTTTGTTTCTCAATTTATGTCCTTTTCGAGGTAACAATAATTTCGGTGTTAAAACCTAGTTTTATCGTTCATAAATATGTATAAACATGATTTTGAGTTCATTTAATTGAAAATTTTGAAAATTTTTACTTGAATTGGGTAGTCAGTATATAAGACTAGGGCTGTTCTTTATTATCAGAGAGCACTAGATTCTAATACAACTACTGCTTTACTAGTATTTTTAATGGTAACCAAGTGTTTAAGATAAAAATTATAAAATCCGAAAGAATTTAACCCCTTCCCACACTTAAGATCTTGCAATGCCCTCATTTGCAAGAAATCAGTAACATTTTAAATTATTGAGGGTGATTTGTGTGAAAATAATTAAATTTTACCAAAGTTTCCAAACATATTTGTGTTTGTTTGCTGAATGATAAATGATGCACATCATTTGTTCATTCCGTCTTGTTGTTATTTCACATATATTTTGCATCTTGTCGTCAAAATTAGTTGCTTTTGCTGAACTTAATGCCAGTCTTTGAAAATGCGTTGTTTTACCCTGTTGTGTACATAAGATAAACTGCAAACATATATACATATTTTTGAAGTTTGGTATATTACCCCACATTCAAAAATTATTAAAATCTAAGAATTAAAGTTAGAAAATTATAAAAACTATTACAATATTAAATAAGTATTAAACGTATCAACATTACAAATTACAAAATAAATAAAACTAAGTAGACTAGGGATGATACTGATACCAATAGGGGTTCCAAGCATAACCATAGGTGCTATAGAATGCTTCGGCTGGGTTATACGTAGGATACGGTGGTTGCATCTCTATAGACCAGGGAGAGAATATGGGTTTTGGAGTAGGAATATAGTTTCTACCTATATGTTGGCAATGAGCTATGATTTGGTTTTGATGAACTTGCCAATCTTCAAATGCTCTCTGTCTAGCATTTTCGTACTCCTGTGAAGCTATAAACCTTTGCATTTCTTGCATTTCATTTCCCCCTCCTACATTACCTTGCTGTTGGTTTCTCTCAACCTGTGGATGTCTACCATGGTATTGTACTGCGGCGTTATTTCGCCTCTTCAAAACTTTCGCACCATGGTATACATTTAAACCTATTGTATCGCGGGGTTCTGGTTCTTCGACTAATAATCCCCCCCGACTTATATCCACACCGAGATATTCAGCAATCAAAGTAATAAAAATACCACCTCCTATTATGCTATGCGGTCTCATCCCCCTAACCATAGCTGATAAATAATAACCCACACAATAAGGTATACTTACAGCGCTTTGTGGGTCTCGAATACACATATGGTAAAACAAATCCTGTTCATTTACCTTTTCCTTGTTCTTACCTCTTTGTGTAATCGAATTAGCTAAAAACTTATGAATTACTCTTAATTCAACTCTATCTATATCCAAATAAGAGTAATTTCCCCCTTTGAATCGGTGATGGCTTGTCATTTGACTCCATACACCGTGTGTATCAAAATTTTCATCTATCTTTCTACCATTTAGTATCAACCCTCTACAATCGGCATATGCTAACTCCTCAGGCGTATATATACGTAAAGCCTGAGCCATGTCTAGTAAAGACATGTGGTGCATCGAACCTCCTAACAAAAATCTAATAAAAGATCGATCGGTTAAACTAGCTACCCGATCATTTAATTCTATACTACACAACAATTCTTCATACCATACTTTATATACAGGTCTACGCATGGTGAATAAACGTACCCAGTCGTTAAAAGTAGAATTACCGTACCTCTGTGCAAGTAATTCCCTAATTGGCCCGGCCAATTCTACAGCTTCTAATGGTCCCCATTCTATGACCCTCGGTACCTCAACAACTTTAGAATGAAGAGTATGCAAACCCCTTTGGTATTTTGGATAATCTATCCAAAGTCTGTCAAATCTCAGGTTCGGGTGCAAATCTTCCAAGTGCATATCAGAAAATGTCATGACTGGATGAGGTATATCTTGCTTATAGTAGTTATCCACCTCCTGTTGTTCCGCATTCTCAGCAGGAGCATTGCGAGCTTGGGATGAAGATTCACCCCTTTCAGTCTGCAAAACACATCAAACACAATTTTTGTGCATCCAAATATGCATTAGTGTCAGCAAAATCATCAATCAAAATAATTACAATGACATGATCAATTTATATCAAACTTAAGCTCATTTTCATATTTTTATCAAATCTACACTTTTTCAAATAAGCATATACGAAAATGTTCGCCAAGTTCATAAGCATTTAACTCAAATAACATGTCAAAATAATCATCACTAGCAATTAAACAAGTTTCAAATGGCATTATCTCTCAAAAATCAAGTTCATGAATTTTTAAACTTTAATTCTCAAAATCATTTTTAGGCTCAAAGTTTGGATCATTTAACTACCTAAACATGTTACACTACTTAATTTAGCAACAATTCATGACAAAAATCGGCCATAACCTGTTTATATCAAAAAGCCCCAAATTGCTCAAGAACACAAACCCTAGATTACTCAAAATTTGAAGTTTAAGGCTTCTAATCATGTTAAATAGCATCAATCTAGGTTATACAAGCATAATACATAAACAATTTAAGCATAATTACACTAAAAAGCATCAAAATCAAATTGGGGAAAAAATTGCTCAAGAACACTAATTTTCGGATTAAATGGTGTTTAGGTGTAGAAATTTACCGTTTTTCTTGAGTAATTCCTTGATAGCATCCTTCTCAAGTTAAATACGATATCGTAATATATATATATATATATATATATATATATATATATATATATATATATATATATATATATATATATATATATATATATTATAAAGAACAGCCTAGTCTTATATACTGACTACCCAATTCTAGTAAAATTTTTCAAAATTTTCAATTAAATGAACTCAAAATCATGTTTATACATATTTATGAACGATAAAACTAGGTTTTAACACCAAAATTATTGTTACCTCGGAAAGGACATAAATTGAGAAACAAACCAAAATGTTAAAATTCATTTAAAATGGAATAGAGGACAATAAAAAGGAAAATAAAAGCCAAGTGTGGGAAAATTCTTCAAGTTATTCAAAACATATATCACATATTTTTGTACAAATAACTGAAAATACTTTTGCTTTGGACTAAACTAAAAAGTTTTACCTGATTTACTGTAAGAAAGATGGATCTACACGATGAATCAATTCCATCATTAAAAGGAAGTAAAGTCTTCCGAAAAAGAAACGCGCTTCTTGATTTAGGTCATGAAGTTGTCGTCCAGACCAGCTGTAGGTTGACAAAAAACCTAGAAAAGTCATCACTAAAATCAGCAGGAAATCCACGAACCTCAGCATCAAACAGGGTCGCCAAGTGGTCAGATTTATCCTAACCATGAGAAGGATTTATCTCGTACAATGGGGGGCACCATGCAAATTAGCTTGATAAGACTAATGAATCAGATTTCCAGAAAGGATAATCTCCTTAAAGACTAAAAATCAGCTTTTAAGCCTGATATTACTCAATCCTTGAGATTGACCTTAAAGATTGAGAATTACAAACTCATGGAATTCAATGATATCTAAACTCGAGCTTGAACGAGAAAATATTTTGATCAAAATTACAAACCGATTTGTTTTCTGAAAACCCTATTTTCAATGCGTTCATTACCATTAAACGTAAAATCCTTGGAATTCACCTGGAATTTATTAGGTCACCTGAACCAAATCGGGTGTCAACCGTAAGAACGGTGGTTGCATAGCATGGTCAAAGACAGGACCTTGTGCCAGACCGAAAAAATTATAAGGATGAGCTTTACTATTGATCCTACCAAGGATAGTAATTGCGTCCGACACGTTATAGACCATAATTAAAAGCATGTCAGGGGACATTGCCTTAAAAGTTGCTTGTTCAACGCTTTCCTTTACAACCGGACGGTAGTTTACCGAAAGGTAATATACGGGACAAGTAAAATGGACGTGTTGCTTTCCAAATACAAGGTTAGCAAGTGGGTGACACAAAACCGCAAATTTTGAGCTAAAATTTTCAAATCTGAAACCCACCAAACCCACAAAAATATTTTGCAAACACCGGTGAAGGGTTATTCCGGAAAACTTATCTAGGGTAAAAACTAGATTTAATTTTCAAAAGATCAAATGTTTTCATAAAGATCCAATTTCCTTAATGGATCTAAATTTTTATAGTCATGTGGGACTGTAAACCATATCGTTACTACCATTGTTTATACCGCCGTATAGAAATCACTGATGTACAAAGTGTGAAGAATAAAGAAGTGATTCTAGTATTTCAAGACGATATTGCTTGAGGACAAGCAACGCTCAAGTGTGGGAATATTTGATAATGCTAAAAACGAACATATATTTCATAGCATTATTCCTCAAGAAAGACAAGCTTTTAGTTGCAATTGTTCTATTTACAAGTGATATTCGTTTAAATAATAAAATGTGAAGACAAAAGACAGATTCGACGAATTGAAGACGTAAACGACCAAAAAGCTCAAAAGTACAAAATACAATCAAAGAGGTTCCAATTATTGATAAGAAACGTCTCGAAATTACAAGAGTATAAGATTTAAAACGCAAAGTACAAGATATTAAATTGTACGCAAGGACGTTCGAAAATCCGGAACCGGGACCAGAGTCAACTCTCAACGCTCGACGCAACGGACAAAAAATTACAAATCAACTATGCACATAAATATAATATAATATTTAAATAATTCTTATAATTATTTATATATTATATAATATATTATAAACCGTCGGCAAGAAAGGCTCCAAATTTGTGTGAGCTGTAAAAGCAAACTCCGCGACTCGCGGAGTTTGAAGGCAAAAAGGGCCGCGAGTCGCGGAGCCCCAAATTCTGAAATTCCCTATAAAGCCAACCGAATTCTGATCATTTTTCAAAACATATATCCATCCATCTCTCTATCTATATCGTAATATATATATATATATATATATATATATATATATATATATATATATATATATATATATATATATATATATATATATATATATATATATATATATATATATATATTATAATTTTAATTTTAATTTTAATTTTAATTTTAATTCTAATAATAAGGGTATGTTAGCAATTGTTGTAAGGGAGTAAGTCGAAATTCTATCCGTGTAACGCTACGCTATTTTTAATCATTGTAAGTTATGTTCAACCTTTTTAATTTAATGTCTCGTAGCTAAGTTATTATTATGCTTATTTAAAACGAAGTAATCATGATGTTGGGCTAATTACTATAATTGGGTAATTGGGCTTTGTACCATAATTGGGGTTTGGACAAAAGAACGACACTTGTGGAAATTAGACTATGGGCTATTAATGGGCTTTATATTTGTTTAACTAAATGATAGTTTGTTAATGTTAATATAAAGATTTACAATTGGGCGTCCCTATAAATTACCATATACACTCGATCGGACACGATGGGCGGGGTATTTATATGTACAAATAATCGTTCATTTAACTGGACACGGGAATGGATTAATAGCCACTAGAATAATTAAAACAGGGGTGAAATTATGTACAAGGACACTTGGTATAATTGATAACAAAATATTAAAACCTTGGGTTACACTCAGTCGACATCCTGGTGTAATTATTAAACAAAGTATTAAAATCTTGTTACAGTTTAAGTCCCTAATTAGTTGGAATATTTAACTTCGGGTATAAGGATAATTTGACGAGGACACTCGCACTTTATATTTATGACTGATGGACTGTTATGGACAAAAACCAGACGGACATATTAAATAATCCAGGACAAAGGACAATTAACCCATGGGAATAAACTAAAAATTAACACGTCAAACATCATGATTATGGAAGTTTAAATAAGCATAATTCTTTTATTTCATATTTAATTTCCTTTATTTTATATTTAATTGCACTTCTAATTATCGCATTTTTATTGTTATTGTATTTAATTGCACTTTTAATTATCATACTTTTTAATTATCGCAAGTTTATTTTATCGCACTTTTATTATTCGCAATTTCATTATCGTTATTTACTTTACGCTTTAAATTAAGTCTTGTATTTATTTATTATTTTACATTTGGTTTTAACTGCGACTAAAGTTTTAAAATCGACAAACCGGTCATTAAACGGTAAAACCCCCCTAGTTATATGATCTATCCCATTCATAAGATAGTCGGTTTAATTGGTTTTCCATGGCTACGTAGGCGTAACCTCGAGCATTCAGTGTCTTTTCTTCTAAACATACGAACGGTCCGTCTCTGCATAAAGTAACAAATTCGGTATTTGAATTGGTTTGATTATTTGAACATTTACCTCCATGTGACCATTTTCCGCATTTGTGACATCTTTCTAGGTGTCGTGCTCTTCTTTTCGCTGCGGATTTTGATTTTCCTTTACCAAATTGTAACTTATTATCTTCACATCTGGATTCTTTTCTAACTCCGTCCAATCTTTCTCTGATTACTGATACTATTTCACTCGGTAGTGTGTCATTATTACGTTTAGTGATCAAAGCGTGTAGCATTAGACCATGGTTTAGTTCACAGGCAGTCTTCATTTTGTAAAAACCTAAAAAAAAAATAAAAATTCAGAATGGGGGGAGAAGACTAGTTCTTTAGGGTCTGCTAGGGAAAGACCATTCGGGTTCCATTTTCGAGAACTACACGAAAACAGACAATCTAACTCTAACAGAAATACATATTATCCTATAAAGACTTGATTCTCCCCACACTTAGTTAGCTGTGGTGTCGAAATTGTGATTAACTTCGTTGTCGACTTCCATTGGACCATCTATGTAGTGTTTAACTCTGTGACCATTAACTTTAAATTCAATCCCATTTGAATTTATCAATTCTACTGTTCCGTATGGGAAAACTCTTTTGACTATGAATGGTTCAGACCATCTTGATTTCAATTTTCCAGGAAATAGCTTGAATCGTGAATTGAAAAGAAGAACTCTGTCTCCTTCTTTAAATTCTTTTGAACTTCTGATTCTTTTATCATGCCATTTCTTCGTTCTTTCTTTATAGATTAACGAATTTTCGTATGCTTCATGTCTTAATTCTTCTAATTCGTTTAGTTGACTTAATCGTAGACGTCCGGCTTCATGTAAATCAAGATTACATGTCTTCAAAGCCCAAAATGCTTTGTGTTCAATTTCTACTGGAAGATGACATGCTTTTCCATAAACAAGTCTAAAAGGTGTGGTTCCAATTGGAGTTTTGTAGGCTGTTCTAAAAGCCCAGAGTGCATCCTCTAATTTAATGGACCATTCCTTCGGATTTGATCCTATGGTTTTCTCTAGAATACGTTTTAAAGCTCGGTTGGTATTTTCAACTTGTCCACTTGTTTGTGGATGATATGCGGTGGAGATTTTATGAGTTACTCCATATCTTTTAAGAACTTTCTCAAGTTGATTATTACAAAAATGAGTACTCCGATCACTTATTAAAGCTTTCGGTGTTCCAAACCTTGCAAAAAGACGTTTTAAAAAGTTGACTACAACTCGTGCATCGTTAGTTGGGAGAGCTTGTGCTTCCGCCCATTTAGATACATAATCAATGGCTACGAGTATATATAGATTATTATGAGATTTTGGAAATGGACCCATAAAGTCAATACCCCAAATGTCAAATACTTCACATACTTGGATGACATTTTGTGGCATTTCATCACGTTGACTTATTTTTCCGGCCCTTTGACAAGCATCACAGGATTTGCAAAGAAGGTGTACGTCTTTGTAAATTGTAGGCCAATAGAATCCAGCATCATAAACTTTCCTTGCTGTTAGTTGAGGCCCATAATGCCCTCCTGTTGGTCCTGTGTGACAATGGTTTAAAATTTTACTAGCTTCATCTCCAAATACACATCGGCGTATTATTCCATCGGGACAACTTTTAAACAGATGTGGATCTTCCCAAAAATAGTGTTTTATATCACTGAAGAATTTCTTTCGTTTTTGGTACGATAATCCTTTTTCAAGGAATCCACAAACTAAGTAGGTTGCATAGTCTGCAAACCATGGAATTTCTTTATAATCTATCTTCAATAGATATTCATCAGGAAAGTTGTCTTGTATGGCCGATTCATTTAGAACTTCTAATTCGGGATTTTCAAGACGAGAAAGATGATCAACGGCGAGATTTTCTGCTCCTCTTTTATCTCGAATTTCAATATCAAACTCTTGTAAGAGTAAGATCCAACGGATTAATCTTGGTTTAGCATCTTGTTTTGAAAATAGGTATCTAAGAGCAGAATGGTCGGTATAGACCACCGTTTTTGCTAGAACGAGATATGATCGAAATTTGTCAAAAGCAAAGACAATAGCAAGGAGTTCTTTTTCAGTAGTTGTATAGTTCGTTTGTGCTCCTTGTAACGTCTTACTAGCATAATATATAGGTTGAAATCGTTTTTCAATCCTTTGTCCTAAAACGGCTCCCATTGCAAAATCACTTGCATCGCACATTAGTTCAAATGGTAGATTCCAATTTGGTGTTATCATGATCGGCGCATTAGCGAGTTTCTCTTTAAGAATATTAAAAGATTTGATACATTCATCTGAAAAGATGAATGGAGCATCCTTTTCTAGGAGTTTATTCATAGGAGTGGCAATTTTAGAAAAATCTTTTATGAAACGTCGGTAAAAACCGGCATGCCCTAGAAAACTCCTAACTCCTCTAACATTGGTGGGATGTGGAAGTTTAGCAATTACATCTACTTTAGCTCTATCCACTTCAATTCCTTCTTTTGAAATTTTATGACCAAGAACGATGCCTTCTTTAACCATGAAATGGCATTTCTCCCAATTAAGTACTAGATTTGATTGTTCGCATCTAATAAGCATTCGTTCCAGATTAACTAGACATGATTCAAATGTATCACCGAAGACTGAAAAGTCATCCATGAAAACTTCCATGCATTCTTCTATCATGTCGTGAAAAATCGCCATAATACACCTTTGAAAGGTTGCAGGGGCGTTACAAAGTCCAAATGGCATGCGTTTGTAAGCAAAAGTACCATAAGGGCACGTGAATGTGGTTTTCTCTTGATCTTCGGGTGCTATTGGAATTTGAAAATATCCGGAAAATCCATCTAGAAAACAATAGTAACTATTTTCGGCTAATCTTTCCAACATTTGATCTATGAAAGGTAAGGGAAAGTGATCTTTTCTGGTGGCGTCATTTAATTTTCTATAATCAATACATACACGCCATCCTGTTACGGTCCTAGTAGGAATAAGCTCATTTTTCTCATTTGTAATGACAGTCATGCCACCCTTCTTAGGCACGCATTGAACTGGGCTTACCCATGGACTATCAGAAATTGGATAAATTAAACCTGCATCTAGCAGTTTAATAATCTCTTTCTTAACTACATCTTGCATATTAGGATTTAGTCTTCGTTGGCGTTGCACATACATTTTATGACCTTCTTCCATAAGGATTTTATGTGTGCAATACGAAGGACTTATTCCTTTAATATCATGAATCTTCCATGCAATGGCTGGTTTATGAGCTTTCAACACAGAAATGAGTTGTGATTTCTCATTTTCAGTAAGAGAAGACGATATTATTACAGGTAATTCAGATTCACCATGTAAATAAGCGTATTCCAAATGGTTTGGAAGTGGCTTTAACTCTAATTTCGGAGGTTCTTCTATCGATGATTTGTATCGATATCTGTCTTCTTCTTTTAGCATTTGAATTTCTTCTGTTGTTGGTTCATATCCATTAGCTATAAGTGTAGCTAACATTTCAGCTTCATCAATTGGTTCATTACCTTCTCCTAAAGAACATTCTCCTGTTCCTTGTAATTCTGGAAATTCTTCTAATAATTCTGCATGTGCATCTATAGTCTGAATATAATAACATGTATCATCTGCAGATTGTGGTTGTTGCATTGCTCTATCAACTGAAAAGGTAACACTCTCCTCCTTTATACTTAGGGTCAATTTCTTACCGAACACGTCTATCATTGCTTTAGCCGTGTTTAAGAATGGTCTTCCTAATATGAGAGGAACTTGAGAATCTTCTTCCATATCCAGAACAACAAAATCTACTGGAAATACTAAAGTACCAAATTTAACTAGCATGTTCTCCATTATCCCTCTAGGATATTTTATTGATCTATCGGCTAGTTTTATGCTTATTCTGGTTGGTTTCAATTCTCCAAGGTCTAGTTTAGCGTATAGTGAATACGGCATTATATTTATACTAGCACCTAAATCTGCTAATGCTTCTATTGAACTAAGACTACCCAGAAAACATGGAATTGTGAAACTTTCTGGATCAGATAATTTTTCTGGTATCTTATTCAACAGCACTGCTGAACAATTAGCATTCATAGTAACAGCCGAGAGTTCTTCCATTTTCTTTCTATTTGAGATTAGATCTTTCAAGAATTTAGCATATCTAGGCATTCCTGAAATCACATCAATGAAAGGAAGATTTACATTTATCTGTTTAAACATATCCAAGAATTTGGATTGCTCGGCTTCAAGTTTCTCTTTCTTCATTTTACTCGGGTAAGGAAGTGGTGGTTGGTATGGTTTAGCATAAGGTTTAGCCTTAACTGTGTTATCTTCATTAACCTTTTCAGCTACCGGTTCTTTTTCCTTATCTTGATTAGGTTGTGGTTCTTGTGGAGTAGGAATAGCTTCATCAGAAGTTACAGGTATTTCAGGTGGTTTAAGTGTTGTACCACTTCTTGTGGTAATGGCTTTAGCTGTTTCATTCCGGGGGTTAGCGTTTGTATCACTAGGTAGACTTCCCGGTTTTCTTTCACCTATTAACCTTGCTAGGTTACTTACTTCTTGTTCCAGATTTTGAATAGAAGCTTGTTGATTTCTAAATGCTTGAGCATTTTGTTCATTAGTTTGTTTTTGAGATGTGAAAAACTGCGTTTGAGTTTCAACTAGCTTCGTCATCATGTCTTCTAAATTCGGCTTTTTATCATCGGTTTGTTGTGGTGGTTTGTTTTGAAAATTAGGTCTTTGCTGATTGTAAGTATTGTTGGATACTTGTTGATTTCTAGGACCTTGTTGGTTGTTGTATGGAATATTTCTGTTATAATTCTGTTTTTGATTGTAAATCGGTCTTGGCGGTTGATAATTATTCTGATAATTATTTCCAGGCCTTTGGTTTATGTATGAAATATTCTCTCTTTGTTCCATTGTTAATTCAATACTGAGACAATCTTTTGTCAAATGTGGTCCTCCACATTGCTCACAACTAATTCGTATTGAGTGAATATCCTTAGTCATCTTTTCCATTCGTCTCTCCACAGCATCTATCTTTGCGGAAATGGAATCTAAGTCATGGCTAGAATCGGCTCTAGCTGCTTTAGATGATCTAACGATATCTTTTTCTTGGTGCCACTCGTGTGAGTGGGAAGCAGTGTTATCAATAATTTTGTAAGCATCAGTTTCAGTTTTCTTCATAATAGAACCACCAGCTGCTATATCTATGTCTTTCCTTGTAGTGATGTCGCATCCTTGGTAGAATATTTGTACTATTTGACAGGTGTCTAAACCATGTTGCGGACATCCTCTTAATAACTTTCCAAATCTAGTCCACGCCTCATATAGAGTTTCATTCGGCTTCTGTGTAAACGTAACAATTTCTGCTTGAAGTCTTACAGCTTTAGATGCAGGAAAGAATTGTTTAAGAAAATTTTCAACTAAAACATCCCATGTATCAATCGCCCCTTCAGGTAACGATTCCAACAAATCTTTGGCTTCTCCCTTTAAAGTCCAGGGAAATAACATGAGATATATCTGTTCATCCTCCACTTCTCGGATTTTAAATAGTGTGCAGATCCTATTAAAGGTACGTAGATGTTCATTTGGATCTTCCTTCGGCGCACCACTAAATTGGCATTGATTAGTCACCATGTGTAGAATTTGTCCTTTGATTTCATAATCTGGCGCATTAATGTCAGGATGAGTAATTGCGTAACCTTGGCCAGTGCGTTTAGCTCTCATTCGGTCTTCCATACTTAAAGGTTCCAGATTCTCCATAATTGAATTTGTTGAATCGGAATCACTAGAGGATTCTGATTTAATGGTTCGTTCCTCAACAATCTCTGTTTGAATGATTGGTGGTTCCGGAGGAAAATTTAGTGGTTCAGGATCTATGAATCGTCCCTGAATATTCTCCGGATTCTCAATTGTGAGGTCGGGTTCAAAAAATGGATTATCGGAAATTTGAACTGGAGTACTTGGTCGACTGGATGACGATTCTAAAGAAAAATCAACGGCAGTAATATTTGCTAAATGTCTTGATCTAGTTACAGGTGGTGAACGTACAAAAGGTGGTGAACGTCTTGCTCGGTGCATTCACTGAATATCCTATTAGTTTTTTAAAAGGAAAGAAAAATTATAATAAGTTATCCAATCAATAGACTTTTCTGATTTTGCCCACGTTTCGAATAGCTAAAAGATGCAGCAGAGGGGCAGGATTCGTTTGGTCTCAATATAATTGAGGACTTTTTGGCTCCAATAACCCGGTCCACGTACAAATCCAACTATTACTACGAACCAGAAAATTTTGATGTCTATCAATTTAACCACTTAAAATAAATTTTTGTAATTTTAAGAAATTTAGATAAGAAGTAGAATAAAAATCTATGTCCTAAAACTAGAATAGCGAGAAATAAGAAAGAAAAAGAGCGCGTCGGAAAAAGGTCGAAAAAGAAAAATGGTTGAAAAATAAAAGGTGACGGAAAAATAAAAGAAACTTATAACACTTAAAAACACTTGACTAACCTAACCTTATTACTACAACTAACTTAAAATTATAATCGCAAATTGAGATTACTAATTGGAATGATAATTGATACATAGGTAAAAGTTGTCTAAAAATATTAAAGCTTACAGGAAAAACTATATCCCAAATGGAAATAACTTAAAAAGAAACTAAAACTTAAAAAGGCGTCGCAAAATTCTAAAGCACCTAAATCTTAGTCTAAAGAAAAAGCACTTAAGGAATTCTACGGCAAAGCCTAAAAATCTAGAAGTAAAAATAACTATGGCAAAAACTAAGTTTAAAACTAAATATGAGCTAAAAATACAAATATTACGCTAAAACAATTAAAAAGGGACAAAATATAAAAATATACAAAAAGTTGTAAAAAGTACAATTTTTATAAAAATATTATTTTTATATTAATTTATTTATTAAAACTATTAATTTTACAATTTAATTAAACTAATTAAACAAAATAATAATAAAAACTAAAATAAATAATTAATTAAAAACTAATTAGGGTTTTATAATAATAATTATAATAATTACCCGTAATTAATGCTTGATTAGGGTTCTGTGTACCCGTGTCAGAGTGTCTCCGCGAGTTGCGGTGCCCGAAGCAGAAAACTCTGCGAGTCGCGGGGTTCCAGTTTTCAACTCTGGAACAGTTTAAAACTTGACGTTTTTTTTTATATTAGCGTTGCGCTTCCGGCGTTTAAGAGTTCCCCGGCAGCGGCGCCAAAAATAACTTGATGTGGTAGCGGAGTGTATATAAAATACTATTTAATTTTAGCAGGAAATACTATTAAATACGATACAATTTTATACAAGATATTTATTTATTTAGAGAATGGATATACTTAAACCTTGCTACAACACTTATAGGCAGTGTACCTAATCGTACAGTAGTGTAGTTTTTAGTAAGTCCGGTTCGTTCCACAGGGAATATTTTTAAACAAAGCTTAACGCTATATTAGTTTACTTTTATAAAAATACAAATATATATATAAGTAATATTATTATTATAAAGGGGGGTTTTTACCGTTTAATGACCGGTTTGTCGATTTTAAAACTTTAGTCGCAGTTAAAACCAAATGTAAAATAATAAATAAATACAAGACTTAATTTAAAGCGTAAAGTAAATAACGATAATGAAATTGCGAATAATAAAAGTGCGATAAAATAAACTTGCGATAATTAAAAAGTACGATAATTAAAAGTGAAATTAAATACAATAACAATAAAAATGCGATAATTAGAAGTGCAATTAAATATAAAATAAAGGAAATTAAATATGAAATAAAAGAATTATGCTTATTTAAACTTCCGTAATCATGATGTTTGACGTGTTGATTTTTAGTTTATTCCCATGGGTTAATTGTCCTTTGTCCTGGATTATTTAATATGTCCGTCTGGTTTTTGTCCATAACAGTCCATCAGTCATAAATATAAAGTGCGAGTGCCCTCGTCAAATTATCCTTATACCCGAAGTTAAATATTCCAACTAATTGGGGACTTAAACTGTAACAAGATTTTAATACTTTGTTTAATAATTACACCAGGATGTCGACTGAGTGTAACCCAAGGTTTTAATATTTTGTTATCAATTATACCAAGTGTCCTTGTACATAATTTCACCCCTGTTTTAATTATTCTAGTGGCTATTAATCCATTCCCGTATCCGGTTAAATGAACGATTATTTGTACATATAAATACCCCGCCCATCGTGTCCGATCGAGTGTATATGGTAATTTATAGGGACGCCCAATTGTAAATCTTTATATTAACATTAACAAACTATCATTTAGTTAAACAAATATAAAGCCCATTAATAGCCCATAGTCTAATTTCCACAAGTGTCGTTCTTTTGTCCAAACCCCAATTATGGTACAAAGCCCAATTACCCAATTTTAGTAATTAGCCCAACATCATGATTACTTCGTTTTAAATAAGCATAATAATAACTTAGCTACGAGACATTAAATTAAAAAGATTGAACATAACTTACAATGATTAAAAATAGCGTAGCGTTACACGGACAGAATTTCGACTTACACCCTTACAACAATTGCTAACATACCCTTATTATTAGAATTAAAATTAAAATTAAAATTATAATATATATATATATATATATATATATATATATATATATATATATATATATATATATATATATATATATATATATATATATATATATATATATATTACGATATAGATAGAGAGATGGATGGATATATGTTTTTGAAAAATGATCAGAATTTGGTTGGCTTTATAGGGAATTTCAGAATTTGGGGCTCCGCGACTCGCGGCCCTTTTTGCCTTCAAACTCCGCTAGTCGCGGAGTTTGCTTTTACAGCTCACACAAATTTGGAGCCTTTCTTGCCGACGGTTTATAATATATTATATAATATATAAATAATTATAAGAATTATTTAAATATTATATTATATTTATGTGCATAGTTGATTTGTAATTTTTAGTCCGTTGCGTCGAGCGTTGAGAGTTGACTCTGGTCCCGGTTCCGGATTTTCGAACGTCCTTGCGTACAATTTAATATCTTGTACTTTGCGTTTTGAATCTTGTACTCTTGTAATTTCGAGACGTTTCTTATCAATAATTGGAACCTCTTTGATTGTATTTTGTACTTTTGAGCTTTTTGGTCATTTGCGTCTTCAATTCGTCGAATCTGTCTTTTGTCTTCACCTTTTATTATTTAAACGAATATCACTTGTAAATAGAACAATTGCAACTAAAAGCTTGTCTTTCTTGAGGAATAATGCTATGAAATATATGTTCATTTTTAGCATTATCAATCATCATTTAATTTCTATTATTTATTTTACGCACTTTAAATATCGGGACACGTATACAAGGTTTTGACATATCATATCGACGCATGTATATATATTATTTGGAATAACCATAGACACTCTATATGCAGTAATGATCGAGTTCTCTATACAGGGTTGAGGTTGATTCTCAAATAATATATATACTTTGAGTTGTGATCGAGTCTGAGACATGTACACGGGTCACGATACGTATTGATTAATTCGAATATTATATATTTAACTATATATGAATGATTGAAATGCTAACTGTGGACTACCGACATTGGACAATTAAAATGAATTTAAAATATTAATTATAACATATGAAACTAAACAATTCTTCAAGTTTGCCACTTGATTTCATCTTAAACCTCATTTGTGTCTTCACGATTACATTTTGCGTTCAAACCTTTCATAATTTTGAAAACACCTCAATCGAGAGGAGGAACCAATCGCACTTCATCTACGGAAGAAAAGATTGATGCATATAGTGATGCGCTTGAAAAACTCTCGAAAACTAAGTAAACGTTTAACACGTAGCTGTGAAATTTTCTTTAGCGTTATTATTACCCGAAATAACTTTACAATCCCTTTTCAAAATAGCCAAATTTGTCACAGCTCCAGCAAATCAATTTCGATTTTTCATTTGAATAAACCTTATTATAAAGATTACCCCCTCATCATCGTTATCGAAACCTTTCATATCTCGCCACATTAGCAATAAAGTTACTGACAACTTCACTTATCTTTGACTTTTCGAAAAATGATCATATTTATCAAAATCCCATCATTTACTCATTCGCATCTTGTAACGAGAATTGCCATACGAATTTGAAATCTCGCAGCATGTCTACGCCAACAGTTATATGTGTATATATAACGTCTATCTTCTGGACTTAATTTGAATGTGAAGTTTCTGAAAAACACTCCGAACTACGAATTCGTTCTCCGAAAATGGTAAAATGCGGATGAAGCAGCAAAAACTTTAAACGAACTTAACAGTAAAAAGTTTGATGATTAAGGGTAGTATGCTAGCAAAGCTCAGAAAAAGAGGAGGTTTGGTACTGAAAAACGAATTGAGCAAAGTATGAAGGAAGCTGTGGACAAATCACAAAGGTTATACCTGCCTTCAAAGAATCCAAATGATTCAGTATCTGCTGAAGTCATTATCGAATACCTTGCTCCTGACTCTAAACCCCTGCGGACAATATCCTTCATCATCCTCGGATATTAGAAATTCTAAGATATCATCGTATCTTTCATTATAAATATCCTCCGTATTTCTGAAGATATTTCCATAATTATTCTTATCTGAAATCATTTACCTCTTCGCGCTATCTGTATTACATCATAAAAGAAACTATTTTAGTTTCTAAATTCTGAAACATTCGAGTTTAAAATAGGAATATTTTTGAAGTAGTGTTGGGAGCTGAAGCATGAGTTAGTATAATATAATGACACTTGATCAACGTGATTATATTACAGTAATTCATGCTGAGTTTCTAATGAAACATGATGATTCACAGACCATACCGTCATCATGTGCCATATTACACGACTCTTGTATTCTACTTAATATCTAAAAATATCAAGAAAATATTTTCTTGATGATTCGATCTTTTCCGAGGTATTATGATAATTTGACAAGTCAAGATCGTGCCATTACAACTTCTTTCCTAGAACATTAACAATGTTCATTCCGAAATTCATATCTGTGAATTCTGTACCATTACAAGCGGTGCTTAACCACAAGAAGAAGAAACGAAAGGACAAAGCTCCGAAACAGAAATTAGGGTATAAATCGCAGCAAATAAAAGAAAGCATTAACTGGAGATGATAATGATTATGGAAGACAGAAGCAGGGACATCAAAAAATAAGGGAAGATATAAAACCCAACAACCACCCAGAAATTATAAACCATATATGTCGATGCATATAACAATATAAAGACACGGGAGAACTAGAAACACTATAAACCCAAGAGTATAGTAGAAGTAAATAGATTCTTCCGGCGGTAGATGAAAAAGAAGAATGACCGATATGAAAGTTAGAAGTATATCGAGAATTAGAACGGGATGGAGCATATTGATGAATACTTTAAAATATGAGTTGAGGGAGAAAGAATAGAAGGTGATGAAACATGACTAGGAACTTAGAAATCAATAGATTTAACTCACACAATGGAGGAATAAGCGAATCAAACCCTCTAGTGAATAGGTTAAGCTTTTTGGGATTAATTTAGTCAAACCACAACTAAATCAAGTATGATTAGATCAACACCTAGAGTTATTATTCACCACCTAGGTGATTTGGGCTGAGAGAAAATCGGAGGAACTCACCAGATCTGAGTGTGTGTAACAAATGAGAGGCTTAACTTAAAATGGAGAACATAAGACTTTATATACCCCTGCTGTTGACTCACTCGTATGATTCATCCATCACACACACGAGTTGGGTTCATCAGCCGTACGGGTGATCACTCACTCGTGTCTTCTCATTTAGGTTGTAATTGTGAGTTAGCTCAGCATCAACCGTGCGTATGAGCCTGTCAGCCGAATGAGTGAGGCTTCCCTCGTACGTCTGACTAAGTCTAACATAGCCAAACATCCAAATCTCGTTCCTGCAGTTCCTGTAACCACATGCAAACACGGATAGGATTATAACGAACGATCATGGTGGCCTGTAAACTGTTGTACCTGCAATGGACATGGGTAGATGTCTAGGAACTTGCATAAAATACATCAACAAAAGGTGTGAGTTGTAAGGAAATGAAGGAGGTGAATTTATAAGAAAATCTCCAACAGAACAATTAAAATGGACGATCGCATTTAAAGCGAATCCTAATTCCCTTAGTTACCGGAGAATCAAATCTTATTACGAAGATTTTCTTCAAATCCCTTGAAATCTGGAAATCAATTATATCTACGACAAATGATAAGATGAATGTACACTTACTCATTTCACTCTTCTATGTTAGCTTCATTCGTACTCTTCATATAAATGGATTGTTTATCCAAAATTTTCGTTGATGATAAAACTCTAATTTTCAGCCCGTATGTGTAGTGACCCGAACTTTTCCATGTTTATATATATTAATTGAGATTGATATTTACATGATTAAATATTTCCAACATGTTAAGCAATCAAACTTGTTAAGACTTGATTAATTGAAATATGTTTCATATAGACAATTGACCACCCAAGTTGACCGGTGATTCATGAACGTTAAAACTTGTAAAAACTATATGATGACATATATATGGATATATATATATATATATAGTTAACATGATATTATGATAAGTAAACATATCATTAAGTATTTTAACAATGAACTACATATGTAAAAACAAGACTACTAACTTAATGATTTTTAAACGAGACATATATGTAACGATTATCGTTGTAAAGACATTTAATGAATATATATCATATTAAGAGATATTCATACATGATAATATCATGATAATATAATAATTTAAAATCTCATTTGATATTATAAACGAGACATATATGTAACGATTATCGTTGTAAAGACATTTAATGAATATATATCATATTAAGAGATATTCATACATGATAATATCATGATAATATCGTTACATATATGGATATATATATATATAGTTAACATGATATTATGATAAGTAAACATATCATTAAGTATATTAACAATGAACTACATATGTAAAAACAAGACTACTAACTTAATGATTTTTAAACGAGACATATATGTAACGATTATCGTTGTAAAGACATTTAATGAATATATATCATATTAATAGATATTCATACATGATAATATCATGATAATATAATCTCATTGGGTTAACAACATTTAACAAGATCGTTAACCTAAAGGTTTCAAAACAACACTTACATGTAACGACTAACGATGACTTAACGACTCAGTTAAAATGTATATACATGTAGTGTTTTAATATGTATTTATACACTTTTGAAAGACTTCAATACACTTATCAAAATACTTCTACTTAACAAAAATGCTTACAATTACATCCTCGTTCAGTTTCATCAACAATTCTACTCGTATGCACCCGTATTCGTACTCGTACAATACACAGCTTTTAGATGTATGTACTATTGGTATATACACTCCAATGATCAGCTCTTAGCAGCCCATGTAAGTCACCTAACACATGTGGGAACCATCATTTGGCAACTAGCATGAAATATCTCATAAAATTACAAAAATATGAGTAATCATTCATGACTTATTTACATGAAAACAAAATTACATATCCTTTATATCTAATCCATACACCAACGACCAAAAAAACCTACAAACACTTTCATTCTTCAATTTTCTTCATCTAATTGATCTCTCTCAAGTTCTATCTTCAAGTTCTAAGTGTTCTTCATAAATTCTACAAGTTCTAGTTACATAAAATCAAGAATACTTTCAAGTTTGCTAGCTCACTTCCAATCTTGTAAGGTGATCATCCAACCTCAAGAAATCTTTGTTTCTTACAGTAGGTTATTATTCTAATATAAGGTAATAATCATATTCAAACTTTGGTTCAATTTCTATAACTATAACAATCTTATTTCAAGTGATGATCTTACTTGAACTTGTTTTCGTGTCATGATTCTGCTTCAAGAACTTCGAGCCATCCAAGGATCTGTTGAAGCTAGATCCATTTTTCTATTTTCTAGTAGGTTTATCCAAGGAACTTAAGGTAGTAATAATGTTCATAAAATCATTCGATTCATACATATAAAGCTATCTTATTCGAAGGTTTAAACTTGTAATCACTATAACATAGTTTAGTTAATTCTAAACTTGTTCGCAAACAAAAGTTAATCCTTCTAACTTGACTTTTAAAATCAACTAAACACATGTTCTATATCTATATGATATGCTAACTTAATGATTTAAAACCTGGAAACATGAAAAACACTGTAAAACCGAATTTACGCCGTCGTAGTAACACCGCGGGCTGTTTTGGGTTAGTTAATTAAAAACTATGATAAACTTTGATTTAAAAGTTGTTCTTCTGAGAAAATGATTTTTCTTATGAACATGAAACTATATCCAAAAATCATGGTTAAACTCAAAGTGTAAGTATGTTTTCTTAAATGGTCATCTAGACGTCGTTCTTTCGACTAAAATGACTACCTTTACAAAAACGACTTGTAACTTATATTTCTGACTATAAACCTATACTTTTTCTGTTTATATTCATAAAATAGAGTTCAATATGAAACCATAGCAATTTGATTCACTCAAAACGGATTTAAAATGAAGAAGTTATGGGTAAAACAAGATTGGATAATTTTTCTCATTTTAGCTACGTGAAAATTGGTAACAAATCTATTCCAACCATAACTTAATCAACTTGTATTGTATATTATGTAATCTTGAGATACCATAGACACGTATACAATGTTTCGACCTATCATGTCGACACATCTATATATATTTCGGAACAACCATAGACACTCTATATGTGAATGTTGGAGTTAGCTATACAGGGTTGAGGTTGATTCCAAAATATATATAGTTTGAGTTGTGATCAATACTGAGATATGTATACACTGGGTCGTGGATTGATTCAAGATAATATATATCGATTTATTTCTGTACATCTAACTGTGGACAACTAGTTGTAGGTTACTAACGAGGACAGCTGACTTAATAAACTTAAAACATCAAAATGTATTAAAAGTGTTGTAAATATATTTTGAACATACTTTGATATATATGTACATATTTGTTATAGGTTCGTGAATCGACCAGTTGTCAAGTCTTACTTCCCGACGAAGTAAAAATATGTGAAAGTGAGTTATAGTCCCACTTTTAAAATCTAATATTTTTGGGATGAGAATACATGCAGGTTTTATAAATGATTTACAAAATAGACACAAGTACGTGAAACTACATTCTATGGTTGAATTATCAAAATCGAATATGCCCCTTTTTATTAAGTCTGGTAATCTAAGAATTAGGGAACATACACCCTAATTGACGCGAATCCTAAAGATAGATCTATTGGGCCTAACAAACCCCATCCAAAGTACCGGATGCTTTAGTACTTCGAAATTTATATCATATCCGAAGGGTGTCCCGGAATGATGGGAATATTCTTATATATGCATCTTGTTAATGTCGATTACCAGGTGTTCACCATATGAATAATTTTTATCTCTATGTATGTGATGTATATTGAAATATGAAATCTTGTGGTCTATTGTTACGATTTGATATATATAGGTTAAACCTATAACTCACCAATATTTTTGTTGACGTTTTAAGCAAGTTTATTCTCAGGTGATTATTAAGAACTTTCGCTGTCGCATACTTAAATAAGGACGAGATTTGGAGTCCATGCTTGTATGATTGTGTAAAAACTGCATTCAAGAAACTTATTTTGTTGTAACATATTTGTATTGTAAACCATTATGTAATGGTCGTGTGTAAACAGGATATTTTAGATTATCATTATTTGATAATCTACGTAAAGCTTTTTAAACCTTTATTGATGAAATAAAGGTTATGGTTTGTTTTAAAATGAATGCAGTCTTTGAAAAACGTCTCATATAGAGGTCAAAACCTCGCAACGAAATCAATTAATATGGAACGTTTTTAATCAATAAGAACGGGACATTTCACTTGGTATCCGATCGTTGGTCTTAGAGAACCAGAATTTTGCATTAGTGTGTCTTATCGAGTTTGTTAGGATGCATTAGTGAGTCTGGACTTCGACCATGTTTACTTGAAAAATGATTGCTTAACAAATTTTGTTGGAAACTATATATTTTTAACATGTGAATATTATGTGATATATTAATCTCTTAACGCGTTTGATATTATCTGATAGATATCTACCTCTAGAACAAGTCCCATTGACTCACCTAATAATAATGAAGAGTTAAATGTAAATTGGAATGATTCATAGACTGATTCACAAGTTCCCGAAGAGGAACCGGAAGAAGAGTCGGAACCGGAAGAAGAATCGGAACCGGAAGAAGAATCGGAACCGGATGAAGAAATAGAACCGGTGGGGGAAATAATAAAACGGTTAAGTAAAATAAAATCCTCAACCAACCGACCAAGGTTAATTATGGTCAATGGTGTTTCCGCCAAGGAAGCAAAATATTGGGAGGATTACCAATTCTCCGATGAATCGGATTCCGACGAGAATTCCAATGATGTTATAGAAATTACCCCAACTGAATTTAAAAAGGCAAAAGAAAATAATAAGGGAAAGGGCATAAAAATAGAGAAATCTAATTCCAACCCCGATGAACTTTATATGTATCGTCAACCCCCGAAGTCCTTAAGTTGTAACAATGACCCGGGAACCTCTAAACCACCCGGTTTTTCTAAACCAATGTGGAAAACGACGGCTCATTGATAATGCTAAAAACGAACATATATTTCATAGCATTATTCCTCAAGAAAGACAAGCTTTTAGTTGCAATTGTCCTATTTACAAGTGATTCTCGTTTAAATAATAAAAAGATGAAGACAAAAGACAGATTCGACGAATTGAAGACACAAACGACCAAAAAGCTCAAAAGTACAAAAGACAATCAAAGAGGTTCCAATTATCGATAAGAAACGTCTCAAAATTACAAGAGTACAAGATTCAAAACGTAAAGTACAAGATATTAAATTGTACGCAAGGACGTTCGAAAATCCGGAACCGGGACCAGAGTCAACTCTCAACGCTTGACGCAACGGACTAAAAATTACAAGTTAACTATGTATATAAATATAATATAATATATAATTAATTCTTAAAATTAATATATATATTATAATATATTTATAAATCGTCGGCAAACAAAGAGCCAAAGCTGGGTGAGCTGTAATTTCAAACTCCGCGAGTTGCGGAGTTTGAAGGCAAAAAATTACGCGACTCGCGGAGTCCCCCTGGACGAAAATTCCTATAAAAGCCAGCGAATTCTGATCGTAAAAATATCCTAAAAAAAATCTCTCTTTCTCTATATGTATACATAAATATTTATATTTATATTTTAATTTTAATTTTAATTTTAATTTTAATTTTAATCCTAATAATAAGGGTATGTTAGCGAATGTTGTAAGGGTGTAAGTCGAAATTCTGTCCGTGTAACGCTACGCTATTTTTAATCATTGTAAGTTATGTTCAACCTTTTTAATTTAATGTCTCGTAGCTAAGTTATTATTATGCTTATTTAATCCGAAGTAATCATGATGTTGGGCTAAAAATATTAAAATTGGGTAATTGGGCTTTGTACCATAATTGGGATTTGGACAAAAGAACGACACTTGTGGAAATTAGACTATGGGCTATTAATGGGCTTTATATTTGTTTAACTAAATGATAGTTTATTAATTTTAATATAAAGATTTACAATTGAACGTCCCTATAAATAACCATATACACTCGATCGGACACGATGGGCGGGGTATTTATATGTACGAATAATCGATCATTTAACCGGATACGGGAATGGATTAATAGCCACTAGAATTATTAAAACAGGGGTGAAATTATGTACAAGGACACTTGGCATAATTGATAACAAAGTATTAAAACCTTGGGTTACATTCAGTCGACATCCTGGTGTAATTATTAAACAAAGTATTAAAATCTTGTTACAGTTTAAGTCCCCAATTAGTTGGAATATTTAACTTCGGGTATAAGGATAATTTGACGAGGATACTCGCACTTTATATTTATGACTGATGGACTGTTATGGACAAAAACCAGACGGACATATTAAATAATCCAGGACAAAGGACAATTAACCCATGGGCATAAAACTAAAATCAACACGTCAAACATCATGATTACGGAAGTTTAAATAAGCATAATTCTTTTATTTTATATTTAATTTCCTTTATTTTATATTTAATTGCACTTCTAATTATCGCACTTTTATTTATTGTTATTGTATTTAATTGCACTTTTAATTATCGTACTTTTTAATTATCGCAAGTTTATTTTATCGCACTTTTATTTATCGCAATTTCATTATCGTTATTTACTTTACGCTTTAAATTAAGTCCTTTATTTATTTAATATTTTACATTTTGTTTTAACTGCAACTTAAGTTTTTAAAATCGACAAACCAGTTATTAAACGGTAAAAACCCCCCTTTATAATAATAATATTACTTATATATATATATTTGTATTTTTATAAAATAAAACTAATATAGCGTTAAGCTTTGTGAAAAAGATTCCCTGTGGAATGAACCGGACTTACTAAAAACTACACTACTGTACGATTAGGTACACTGCCTATAAGTGTTGTAGCAAGGTTTAAGTATATCCATTCAATAAATAAATAAATATCTTGTGTAAAATTGTATAGTATTTAATAGTATTTCCTAGTAAAATTTAAGCTATTTTATATACACCTCGCATAACAATCAATCATTTTTGGCGCCGCTGCCAGGGAACTCAATTTCTAGCTTAAAAGCCGGAAGCGCAACGCTAATATAAAGAAAAAAAAGATTTTTATTTTTAGTTTGCTTTTGTAAAAATACGTTTTAAATATTCGAAAACATAAAAAGAAAACAAAAATATAAATATTTTTAAGAGTTTGTTAAATATTTAAGTTTTATAAAGTTTCTTTATTTTTATTTTATAAAAAAATATAAGTTTTATTTAAATATTTTGTTTTTATTAAAACATAAAAAAAACCGAAAAAAATATATATATAAATCTAGTTTTAAGATTTTTATTTATAAAATTATAAAGTATTTTATTTCTATTTTAGTTTTTTAAGATAAGTTTTATTTAAATTATATAAATATATTAATTAAATTAAAAACAGAAAAAAAAAATTACGTCGAAAACTGAAACGAAACAGCCTGTCATCTGAAATTTCGATCTCCGCGACTCGCGGAGTTGGTTGCCAGGTGGAGCCGAAACTTGCGGAGTTCTCCCTGACGCGCCTGACAGAACCCTAATCAGCATTTATTACGGAGTAATTATTATTATTAATTTTTAATTAAACCCTAATTAGTTTTGTTAATTTATTATTAAGTTTAGTTTATTTATTTAATTTGTATATTTAGTTTATTTAGTTTAATTAAATTATAAAATTAATAGTTTTAATAAATAAATAATATAAAAATAATATTTTTATAAAAATTGTACTTTTTATAACTTTTAGTGTATTTTTATTTTTTTGTCCCTTTTTAATTGTTTTAGCGTAATATTTGTATTTTTCGCTCATATTTAGTTTTAAACATAAGTTTTTGCCATAGTATTTTTACTTCTAGATTTTTAGGCTTTGCCGTAAAATCCCTTAAGTGCTTTTTCTTTAGACTAAGATTTAAGTGCTTTAGAATTTTGCGACGCCTTTTTAAGTTTTAGTTTCTTTTTAAGTTATTTCTATTTAGGATATAGTTTTACTTGTAAGCTTTAATATTTTTAGACGCCTTTTACCTATGTATCAATTATCATTCCAATTAGTAATCTCAATTTGAGATTATAATTTTAAGTTAGTGATAGTAATAAGGTTGGGTTAGTCGAGTGTTTTTAAGTTTTATAAGTCACTCTTTTTCTTTTTCATTTTTCGACGCCTTTTTCAATTTTTTTTCTTTTTCTACCTTTTTCGACGCGCTCTTTTTCTTTCTTATTTATCGCTATTCTAGTTTTTAGGACATAGATTTTTATTCTACTTCTTATCTAAATTTCTTAAAATTACGAAAATTTATTTTAAGTGGTTAAATTGATAGACATCAAAATTTTCTGGTTCGTAGTAATAGTTGGATTTGTACGTGGACCAGGTTATTGGAGCCAAACAGTCCTTAATTATATTGAGACCAAACGAATCCTGCCCCTCTGCTGCATCTTTTGGCTATTCGAAACGTGGGCAAAATCAGAAAAGTCTATTAATTGGATAACATATATAATTTTTCTTTCCTTTTAAAAACTAATAGAATATTCAGTGAATGCACCGAGCAAGACGTTCACCACCTTTTGTACGTTCACCACCTGTAACTAGATCAAGACATTTAGCAAATATTACCGCCGTTGATTTTTCTTTAGAATCGTCATCCAGTCGACCAAGTACTCCAATTCAAATTTCAGATAATCCATTTTTTGAACCCGACCTCACAATTGAGAATCCGGAGAATATTCAGGGACAATTCATAGATCCTGAACCATTAAATTTTCCTCCGGAACCACCAATCATTCAAACAGAGATTGTTGAGGAACGAACTATTAAATCAGAATCCTCTAGTGATTCCGATTCAACAAATTCAATTATGGAAGTAATGGAACCTTTAAGTATGGAAGACCGAATGAGAGCTAAATGCACTGGCCAAGGTCACGCAATTACTCATCCAGACATTAATGCGCCAGATTATGAAATCAAAGGACAAATTCTACACATGGTGACTAATCAATGCCAATTTAGTGGTGCGCCGAAGGAAGATCCAAATGAATATCTTCGTACCTTTAATAGGATCTGCACACTATTTAAAATAAGAGAAGTTGAGGATGAACAGATATATCTCATGTTATTTCCCTGGACTTTAAAGGGAGAAGCCAAAGATTGGTTGGAATCGTTACCTGAAGGGGCGATTGATACATGGGACGTTTTAGTTGAAAAATTTCTTAAACAATTCTTTCCAGCATCTAAAGCCGCAAGACTTCAAGGAGAAATTGTTACGTTCACACAGAAACCGAATGAAACTCTATATGAGGCGTGGACAAGATTTGGAAAATTATTAAGAGGATGTCCGCAACATGGTTTAGACACCTGTCAAATAGTACAAATATTCTACCAAGGATGCGACATCACTACAAGAAAAGACATAGATATAGCAGCTGGTGGTTCTATTATGAAGAAAACCGAAACTGATGCTTACAAAATTATTGATAACACTGCTTCCCACTCACATGAGTGGCACCAAGAAAAAGATATCGTTAGATCATCTAAAGCAGCTAGAGCCGATTCTAGCCATGACTTAGATTCCATTTCTGCAAAGATAGATGCTGTCGAGAGACGAATGGAAAAGATGACTAAGGATATACACTCAATACGAATTAGTTGTGAGCAGTGTGGAGGACCACATTTGACAAAAGATTGTCTCAGTATTGAACTAACAATGGAACAAAGAGAGAATGTTTCATATCTAAACCAAAGGCCTGGAAATAATTATCAGAATAATTATCAACCGCCAAGACCGATCTACAATCAAAACCAGAATTATAATCGAAATATTCCATACAACAACCAACAAGGTCCTAGCAATCAACAAGTATCCAACAATACTTACACCCAGCAAAGACCTAATTTTCAAAACAAACCACCAACTGATGATAAAAAGCCAAATTTAGAAGATATGATGACGAAGCTAGTTGAAACTCAAACGCAGTTTTTCACATCTCAGAAACAAACCAATGAACAAAATTCTCAAGCATTTAGAAATCAACAAGCTTCTATTCAAAACTTGGAACAAGAAGTAAGTAACCTAGCAAGGTTAATAGGTGAAACAAAACCGAGAAGTTTACCTAGTGATACAAATGCAAACCCCCTGAATGAAACAGCTAAAGGCATCACCACAAGAAGTGGTACAACACTTAAACCACCTGAAATACCTGTAACTTCTGATGAAGCTATTCCTACTCCACAAGAACCACAACCTGATCAAGATAAGGAAAAAGAACCGGTAGTTGAAAAGGTTAATGAAGATAACACAGTTAAGGATAAACCTTATGTTAAACCATACCAACCACCACTTCCTTACCCGAGTAAAATGAAAAAAGAGAAACTTGAAGCCGAGCAATCCAAATTCTTGGATATGTTTAAACAAATAAATGTAAATCTTCCTTTCATTGATGTGATTTCAGGAATGCCTAGATATGCTAAATTTTTGAAAGATCTAATCTCGAATAGAAAGAAAATGGAAGAACTCTCGGCTGTTACTATGAATGCTAATTGTTCAGCAGTGCTGTTGAATAAGATACCAGAAAAACTATCTGATCCAGGAAGTTTCACAATTCCATGTTTTCTGGGTAGTCTTAGTTCAATAGAAGCATTGGCAGACTTAGGTGCTAGTATAAATTTAATGCCGTATTCACTATACGCTAAACTAGACCTTGGAGAATTGAAACCAACAAGAATAAGCATACAACTAGCCGATCGATCAATAAAATATCCTAGAGGGATAATGGAGAACATGCTAGTTAAAGTTGGTACTTTAGTATTTCCAGTAGATTTTGTTGTTCTGGACATGGAAGAAGATTCTCAAGTTCCTCTCATATTAGGAAGACCATTTTTAAACACGGCTAAAGTAATGATAGACGTGTTTGGTAAAAAATTGACCCTAAGTATAGAGGATAAGAGTGTTACCTTTTCAGTTGATAGAGCAATGCAACAACCACAATCTGCAGATGATACATGCTATTATATTCAAACCATAGATTCACATGCAGAATTGTTAGAAGAATTTCCAGAATTACAAGGAACAGGAGAATGTTCTTTAGGAGAAGGAACTGAACCAATTGATGAAGTTGAAATGTTAGCTACACTAATAGCTAATGGATATGAACCAACAACAGAAGAAATTCAAATGCTAAAAGAAGAAGACAGATATCGATATAAATCATCGATAGAAGAACCTCCGACATTAGAGTTAAAGCCACTTCCAAACCATTTGGAATACGCTTATTTACATGGTGAATCTGAATTACCTGTAATAATATCGTCTTTTCTTACTGAAAATGAGAAATCACAACTCATTTCTGTGTTGAAAGCTCATAAACCAGCCATTGCATGGAAGATTCATGATATTAAAGGAATAAGTCTTTCGTATTGCACACATAAAATCCTTATGGAAGAAGGTCATAAAACGTATGTGCAACGCCAACGAAGACTAAATCCGAATATGCAAGATGTTGTTAAAAAAGAAATTATTAAACTGCTAGATGCAGGTTTAATTTATCCAATTTCTGATAGTCCATGGGTAAGCCCAGTTCAATGCGTGCCTAAGAAGGGTGGCATGACTGTCATTACAAATGAGAAAAATGAGCTTATTCCTACTAGGACTTTAACAGGATGGCGTGTATGTATTGATTATAGAAAATTAAATGACGCCACCAGAAAAGATCACTTTCCTTTACCTTTCATTGATCAAATGTTGGAAAGGCTAGCCGGAAACAGTTACTATTGTTTTCTAGATGGATTTTCCGGATATTTTCAAATTCCAATAGCACCCGAGGACCAAGAGAAAACCACGTTCACGTGCCCTTATGGTACTTTTGCTTACAAACGCATGCCATTTGGACTTTGCAACGCCCCTGTAACCTTTCAAAGGTGTATGATGGCGATTTTTCACGACATGATAGAAGAATGCATGGAAGTTTTCATGGATGACTTTTCAGTCTTCGGTGATACATTTGAATCATGTTTAGCTAATCTTGAACGAATGCTGATTAGATGCGAACAATCAAATCTAGTACTTAATTGGGAGAAATGCCATTTCATGGTTAAAGAAGGCATTGTTCTTGGACATAAAATCTCAAAGGAAGGAATTGAAGTGGATAGAGCTAAAGTAGATGTAATTGCTAAACTTCCACATCCCACCAATGTTAGAGGAGTTAGGAGTTTTCTAGGGCATGCCGGTTTTTACCGACGTTTCATAAAAGTTTTTTCTAAAATTGCCACTCCTATGAATAAACTCCTAGAAAAGGATGCTCCATTCATCTTTTCAGATGAATGCATCAAATCTTTTAATATTCTTAAAGAGAAACTCACTAATGCGCCGATCATGATAACACCAAATTGGAATCTACCGTTTGAACTAATGTGCGATGCAAGTGATTTTGCAATGGGAGCCGTTTTAGGACAAAGGATTGAAAAAAGATTTCAACCTATATATTATGCTAGTAAGACGTTACAAGGAGCACAAATGAATTACACAACTACTGAAAAAGAACTCCTTGCTATTGTCTTTGCTTTTGACAAATTTCGTTCATATCTCGTTCTAGCAAAAACGGCGGTCTATACTGACCATTCTGCTCTTAGATACCTATTTTCGAAACAAGATGCTAAACCAAGATTAATCCGTTGGATCTTACTCTTACAAGAGTTCGATATTGAATTCCGGGATAAAAGAGGAGCAGAAAATCTCACCGCTGATCATCTTTCTCGTCTTGAAAATCCCGAATTAGAAGTTCTAAATGAATCAGCTATACAAGACAACTTTCCTGATGAATATCTATTGAAGATAGATTATAATGAAATTCCATGGTTTGCAGACTATGCAAACTACTTAGTATGTGGATTCCTTGAAAAAGGATTATCGTACCAAAAACGAAAGAAATTCTTCAGTGATATAAAACACTATTTCTGGGAAGATCCACATTTGTTTAAAAGTTGTCCAGATGGAATAATACGCCGATGTGTATTCGGAGATGAAGCTAGTAAAATCTTAAACCATTGTCACACAGGACCAACAGGAGGGCACTATGGGCCTCAACTAACAGCAAGAAAAGTTTATGATGCTGGATTCTATTGGCCTACAATTTACAAAGACGCACACCTTCTTTGCAAATCCTGTGATGCTTGTCAAAGGGCTGGAAAAATAAGTCAACGTGATGAAATGCCACAAAATGTCATTCAAGTATGTGAAGTATTTGACATTTGGGGTATTGACTTTATGGGTTGATGCGGTAGCGGAGTGGTATATAATACTATTAAATTTTACAACGAAACACTATTAAATACGATACAATTTTACACAAGATATTTATTTATTTATAGAATGAATATACTTAAACCTTGCTACAACACTTATAGGCAGTGTACCTAATCGTACAGTAGTGTAGTTTTTAGTAAGTCCGGTTCGTTCCACAGGGAATCTTTTTTAAACAAAGCTCAACGCTATATTAGTTTACTTTTATAAAAATACAAACATATATATAAGTAATATTATTATTATAAAGGGGGGTTTTTACCGTTTAATGACCGGTTTGTCGATTTTAAAACTTTAGTCGCAGTTAAAACCAAATGTAAAATAATAAATAAATACAAGACTTAATTTAAAGCGTAAAGTAAATAACGATAATGAAATTGCGAATAATAAAAGTGCGATAAAATAAACTTACGATAATTAAAAAGTACGATAATTAAAAGTGCAATTAATAACAATAAAAATGCGATAATTAGAAGTGCAATTAAATATAGAATAAAGGAAATTAAATATGAAATAAAAGAATTATGCTTATTTAAACTTCAGTAATCATGATGTTTGACGTGTTGATTTTAGTTTTATGCCCATGGGTTAATTGTCCTTTGTCCTGGATTATTTAATATGTCCGTCTGGTTTTGTCCATAACAGTCCATCAGTCATAAATATAAAGTGCGAGTGTCCTCATCAAATTATTCTTATACCCGAAGTTAAATATTCCATCTAATTGGGGATTTAAACTGTAACAAGATTTTAATACTTTGTTTAATAATTACACCAGGATGTCGACTGAGTGTAACCCAAGGTTTTAATATTTTGTTATCAATTATACCAAATGTCCTTGTACATAATTTCACCCCTGTTTTAATTATTCTAGTGGCTATTAATCCATTCCCATGTCCGGTTAAATGAACGATTATTCGTACATATAAATACCCCGCCCATCGTGTCCGATTGAGTGTATATGGTAATTTATAGGGACGCCCAATTGTAAATCTTTATATTAACATTAACAAACTATCATTTAGTTAAACAAATATAAAGCCCATTAATAGCCCATAGTCTAATTTCCACAAGTGTCGTTCTTTTGTCCAAACCCCAATTATGGTACAAAGCCCAATTACCCAATTTTAGTAATTAGCCCAACATCATGATTACTTCGTTTTAAATAAGCATAATAATAACTTAGCTACGAGACATTAATATAAAAAGGTTGAACATAACTTACAATGATTAAAAATAGCGTAGCGTTACACGGACAGAATTTCGACTTACACCCTTACAACATTCGCTAACATACCCTTATTATTAGAATTATAATTAAAATTAAAATATAAATTATAAATATATATATATATTTTACGTATGAGGAGAAGAAGAAAAAGATGACGATTTGCGATCAGAATTCGGTTGGCTTTATAGGCAGTTTTTCATTTTGGGGCTCCGCGACTCGCGGCATTTAACCCTTCAAACTCCGCGAGTCGCGGAGTTTGCTTTTACAGCTCAGAGGAGTTTGGCTCTTTGTTTACCGACGGTTTATAATATATATATAATATATATATAATTAGTATAATTAATTATATATTATATTATATTTATATACATAGTTAACTTGTAATTTTTAGTCCGTTGCGTCGAGCGTTGAGAGTTGACTCTGGTCCCGGTTCCGGATTTTCGAACGTCCTTGCGTACAATTTTATATTTTGTACTTTGCGTTTTGAATCTTGTACTCTTGTAATTTCGAGACGTTTCTTATCAATAATTGGAACCTCTTTGATTTTCTTTTGTACTTTTGAGCTTTTTGGTCGTTTGCGTCTTCAATTCGTCAAATCTGTCTTTTGTCTTCACCTTTTATTATTTAAACGAATATCACTTGTAAATAGAACAATTGCAACTAAAAGCTTGTCTTTCTTGAGGAATAATGCTATGAAATATATGTTCGTTTTTAGCATTATCAAATATTCCCACACTTGAGCGTTGCTTGTCCTCAAGCAATATCGTCTTGAAATACCAGAATCACTTCTTTATTTTTCACACTTTGTACATCAGTGATTTTCTATACGGCGGTATAAACAATGGTAGTAACGATATGGTTTACAGTCCCACATGACTATAAAAATTTAGATCCATTAAGGAAATTGGATCTTTATGAAAACATTTGATCTTTTGAAAATTAAATCTAGTTTTTACCCTAGATAAGTTTTCCGGAATAACCCTTTACCGGTGTTTGTAAAATATTTTTGTGGGTTTGGTGGGTTTCAGATTTGAAAATTTTAGCTCAAAACTTGCGGTTTTGTGTCACCCACTTGCTAACCTTGTATTTGGAAAGCAACACGTCCAGTTTACTTGTCCCGTATATTACCTTTCGGTAAACTACCGTCCGGTTGAAAGGAAAGCGTTGAACAAGCAACTGTTAAGGCAATGTCTTCTGACATGCTTTTAATTATGGTCTATAACGTGTCAGACGCAATTACTATCCTTGGTAGGAGCAATAGTAAAGCTCACCCTTATAATTTTTCGGTATGGCACAAGGTCCTGTCTTTGACCACTATGCAACCACCGTTCTTACGGTTGACACCCGATTTGGTTCAGGTGACCTAATGAATTCCAGGTGAATTCCTAGGATTTTACGTTCAATGGTAATGAACGCATTGAAAATAGGGTTTTCAGAAAACAAATCGGTTTGTAATTTTGATCAAAATATTTTCTCGTTCAAGCTCGAGTTTAGATATCATTGAATTCCATGAGTTTGTAATTCTCAATCTTTAAGGTCAATCTCTAGGATTGAGTAATATCAGGCTTAAAAGCTGATTTTTAATCTTTAAGGAGATTATCCTTTCTGGGGATCTGATTCATTAGTCTTATCCAGCTAATTTGCATGGTGCCCCCCCATTGTACAAGATAAATCCTTCTCATGGTTAGGATAAATCTGACCACTTGGCGACCCTGTTTAATGCTAAGGTCCGTGGATTTCCTGCTGATTTTAGTGATGACTTTTCTAGATTTTTCGTCAACCTACAGCTGGTCTGGACGACAACTTCATGACCTAAATCAAGAAGCGCGTGTCTTTTTCGGAAGACTTTACTTCCTTTTAATGATGGAATTGATTCATCGTGTAGATCCATCTCTTCTTTTCTTTCATCGGGTAAAACAGTTTAGTTTAGTCCAAAACAAAAGTATTTTCAGTTATTTGTTACAGATATATGTGACATATGTTTAGGATAACTTGGTAAATTTTCCCACACTTGGCTTTTATTTTCCTTTTTATCGTCCTCTATTCCATTTTAAATGAATTTTAACATTTTAGTTTGTTTCTCAATTTATGTCCTTTCTGAGGTAACAATAATTTCGGTGTTAAAACCTAGTTTTATCGTTCATAAATATGTATAAACATGATTTTTAGTTCATTTAATTGAAAATTTTGAAAATTTTTACTAGAATTGGGTAGTCAGTATATAAGACCAGGGCTGTTCTTTATTATCAGAGAGCACTAGATTCTAATACAACTACTGCTTTACTAGTATTTTTAATGGTAACCAAGTGTATAAAGTAAAAATTTTTAAAATCCGAAAGAATTTAACCCCTTCCCACACTTAAGATCTTGCAATGCCCTCATTTGCAAGAAATCAGTAACAATTTAAATTATTGAGGGTGATTTGTGTGAAAATGATTAAATTTTACCAAAGTTTCCAAATATATTGGCGTTTGTTTGCTGAATGATAAATGGTGCACATCATTTGTTCATTCCGTCTTGTTGTTATTTCACATATATTTTGCATCTTGTCGTCAAAATTAGTTGCTTTTGCTGAACTTAATGCCAGTCTTTGAAAATGCGTTGTTTTACCCTGTTGTGTACATAAGATAAACTGCAAACATATATACATATTTTTGAAGTTTGGTATATTACCCCACATTCAAAAATTATTAAAATCTAAGAATAAAATTTAGATAATTATAAAAATGATTACAATATTAACAAAAGTATTAAACGTATCAATAATTACAAATTACAAAAAAAAAAAAAAAAAAATAAGTATACTAGGGATGATACTGGTACCAATAGGGGTTCCAGGCATAACCATAGGTGCTATAGAATGCTTCGGCAGGGTTATACGTAGGATATGGTGGTTGCATCTCTATAGTCCAGGGAGGGAAGATGGGTTTCGGTGTAGGAATATAGTTTCTACCTATATGTTGGCAATGAGCTATGATTTGGTTCTGATGAACTTGCCAATCTTCAAATGCTCTCTGTCTAGCATTTTCGTATTCCTGAGAAGCTATAAACCTTTGCATTTCTTGCATCTCATTCCCCCCTCCTACATTACCTTGCTGTTGGTTTCTCTCCACCTGTGGATGTCTACCATGGTATTGTACTGCGGCGTTATTTCGCCTCTTCAAAACTTTCGCACCATGGTATACATTTAAACCTATAGTATCGCGGGGTTCCGGTTCTTCTACTAATAATCCCCCGACTTATATCCACACCGAGATATTCACCAATCAAAGTAATAAAAATACCACCTCCTATTATGCTATGCGGTCGCATCCCCCGAACCATAGCTGATAAATAATAACCCACACAATACGGTATACTTACAGCGCTTTGTGGGTCTCGAATACACATATGGTAAAACAAATCCTGTTCATTTACTTTTTCCTTGTTCTTACCCCTTTGTGTAATCGAATTAGCTAAAAACCTATGTATCACTCTTAATTCGGCTCTATCTATATCCAAATAAGAGTAATTCCCCCCTTTGAAACGGTGATGGCTTGTCATTTGACTCCACACACCGTGTGTATCAAAATTTTCATCTATCTTTCTACCGTTTAGTATCAATCCTCTACAATCGGCAGACGCTAACTCCTCAGGCGTATATATACGTAAAGCCTGAGCCATGTCCAGTAAAGACATGTGGCGCATCGAACCGCCTAACAAAAATCTAATAAAAGAACGATCGGTTAAACTAGCTACCCGATCATTCAACTCTATACTACATAACAATTCTTCACACCATACTTTATATACAGGTCTACGCATGGTGAATAAAGGTACCCAGTCATTAAAAGAAGAATTACCATACCTCTGTACAAGTAATTCCCTAATTGGCCCGGCCAATTCTACAGCTTCTAAGGGTCCCCATTCTATGACCCTTGGTACCTCAACAACCTTAGAATGAAGAGTATGCGAACCCCTTTGATATTTTGGATAATCTATCCAAAGTCTGTCAAATCTCAGGTTCGGGTGCAACTCTTCCAAGTGCATATCGGAAAAGGTCATGACTGGATGAGGTATATCCTGCTTGTAGTAGTTATCCACCTCCTGTTGTTCCACATTCTCAGCAGGAGCATTGCGGGCTTGGGATGAAGATTCACCCCTTTCAGTCTGCAAAACACATCAAACACAAATTTTGTGCATCCAAATATGCATTAGTGTCAGCAAAATCATCAATCAAAATAATCACAATGACATGATCAATTTATATCAAACTTAAGCTCATTTTCACATTTTTATCAAATTTACACTTTTTCAAATAAGCATATACGAAAATGTTCGCCAAGTTCATAAGCATTCAACTCAAATAACATGTCAAAATAATCATTACTAGCAATTAAACAAGTCTCAAATGGCATTATCTTTCAAAAATCAAGTTCATGAATTTTTAGACTTGAAAAAGTCCACTTTAATTCTCAAAATCATGTTTAGGCTCAAAGTTTGGATCATTTAACTACCTAGACATGTTACACTACTCAATTTAGCAACAATTCATGACAAAAATCGGCCATAACCTGTTTATATCAAAAAGCCCCAAATTTGCTCAAGAACACAAACCCTAGATTACTCAAAATTTGAAGTTTAAGGCTTCTAATCATGTTAAACAGCATCAATCTAGGTTATACAAGCATAATACATAAACAATTTAAGCCTAATTACACTAAAAAGCATCAAAATCAAATTGGGGAAAAAATTGCTCAAGAACACCAAATTTCGGATTAAATGGTGTTTAGGTGTAGAAATTTACCGTTTTTCTTGAGTAATTCCTAGATAGCATCCTTCTCAACATGATTTTAGTAAAAGATTTGGTGATTAACGGTTAAAAATTGTGATTTTGGGGGTTTTTTCTCGGGTTTTTTCGTGCAGAATTCGCAGTATATTTTTGTTTTGGGTTGGGACTGATCTGTTATGCGTTTATATTTTTTTCTGTATTTTGATCCCTCCGCGACTCGCGGCATTTAACCCTACAAACTCCGCGAGTCGCGGAGTTTGCTATATATATTTTTTTTATTTATATAATCATTAACTTATAAAACAATTAAGTACTTAATTTTTAAAATTTTGTTTCCCTTGTTATTTAGGACGAGGTCGTTTCGGATCGATGTCCTAGTCCGTCCTTCGACAAAATTTTAAAATTTATCTTTTTGTAGCGATTGTTTTAAAAGCCAAGATTTTTTTTTTGTTTTTTAATGTTTTTGGCATACTTTAATTCAATAAGATTAAAAATAATGATAATAAAAGTTCTCGTCCCTCCCTCGGGTAAAGCAATTTCGGTTCAAAGACCTAGTCTTCAACTTACGACGAATTTTAAAAATCATATTTTAACTTAATGAGATAAAGTAAATTTTTGTTTTTAAATTCACACAACTTAAATATAAAATTCAAAATTAATATTAAAAATTCACACCAAACTTAAAATTTGAAATGCATAAAATTAAAAATTTATATTTTAAAAATTCATATTATAAATTCACACCAAACTTATATTAATTTTTCAAATATTTACAATTTTAAATATATTGTTTTTACAAAGTTTACAATATTAATTTGAGATTTAAATATTAATTATAAAAACATGGTAAAAATAAAATTAAAAATCTTTTTGGCTTTTTATCCCACTTTAATCAATCAAATATTATCAAAAATATGCGCCCCTCTTTTCGGTAAAGTAATTTCGGTTCCAAGACCTAATTTAACTCATGACGAATTTTTGAAATATTTTGGGTTGATTGTTTAAAGATATTTATACCTTAAGAATAAACGTTAAATTTCGCAGTGATGTAATAAATTTTTGAATGATATCAATAATTTCGGTCGCCAAACCTAATTTTATTCAATACCAATTTAATACTTTTTAGCGAACAAATTAGCGTTTATTATCAAAAGGTTAAAAATAAAAATAACAATAAAAACTGTACAGACATACCTGTGAAATAGATTTCTTAGTTATATGATCTATCCCATTCATAAGATAGTCGGTTTAATTGATTTTCCATGGCTACATAGGCGTAACCTCGAGCATTCAGTGTCTTTTCTTCTAAACATATGAATGTCCGTCTCTGCATAAAGTAACAAATTCGGTATTTGAATAGGTTTGATTATTTGAACATTTACCTCCATGTGACCATTTTCCGCATTTGTGACATCTTTCTAGGTGTCGTGCTCTTCTTTTAGCTGCGGATTTTGATTTTCCTTTACCAAATTGTAACTTATTATCTTCGCATCTGGATTCTTTTCTAACTCCGTCCATTCTTTCTCTGATTACTGATACTATTTCACTTGGTAGTATGTCATTATTTTTTTTAGTGATCAAAGCGTGTAGCATTAGACCATGGTTTAGTTCACAGGCAGTCTTCATTTTGTAAAAACCTAAAAAAATAAAAATTCAGAATGGGGGGAGAAGACTAGTTCTTTAGGGTCTGCTAGGGAAAGACCATTCGGGTTCCATTTTCGAGAACTATATGAAAACAGACAATCTAACTCTAACAGAAATACATATTATCCTTTAAAGACTTGATTCTCCCCACACTTAGTTAGCTGTTGTGTCGAAATTGTGATTAACTTCGTTGTCGACTTCCATCGGACCATGTATGTAATGTTTAACTCTGTGACCATTAACTTTAAATTCAATCCCATTTGAATTTATTAATTCTATCGTTCCGTATGGGAAAACTCTTTTGACCATGAATGGTCCAGACCATCTTGATTTCAATTTTCCAGGAAATAGCTTGAATCGTGAATTGAAAAGAAGAACTCTGTCTCCTTCTTTAAATTCTTTTGAACTTCTGATTCTTTTATCATGCCATTTCTTCGTTCTTTCTTTATAGATTAACGAATTTTCGTATGCTTCATGTCTTAATTCTTCTAATTCGTTTAGTTGACTTAATCGTAGACGTCCGGCTTCATGTAAATCAAGATTACATGTCTTCAAAGCCCAAAATGCTTTGTGTTCAATTTCTACTGGAAGATGACATGCTTTTCCATAAACAAGTCTAAAAGGTGTGGTTCCAATTGGAGTTTTGTAGGCTGTTCTAAAAGCCCAGAGTGCATCCTCCAATTTAATGGACCATTCCTTCGGATTTGATCCTACGGTTTTCTCTAGAATACGTTTTAAAGCTCGGTTGGTATTTTCAACTTGTCCACTTGTTTGTGGATGATATGCGGTGGAGATTTTATGAGTTACTCCATATCTTTTAAGAACTTTCTCAAGTTGATTATTACAGAAATGAGTACCCCGATCACTTATTAAAGCTTTCGGTGTTCCAAACCTTGCAAAAAGACGTTTTAAAAAGTTGACTACAACTCGTGCATCGTTAGTTGGGAGAGCTTGTGCTTCCGCCCATTTAGATACATAATCAATGGCTACGAGTATATATAGATTATTATGAGATTTTGGAAATGGACCCATAAAGTCAATACCCCAAATGTCAAATACTTCACATACTTGGATGATATTTTGTGGCATTTCATCACGTTGACTTATTTTTCCGGCCCTTTGACATGCATCACAGGATTTGCAAAGAAGGTGTGCGTCTTTGTAAATTGTTGGCCAATAGAATCCAGCATCATAAACTTTTCTTGCTGTTAGTTGAGGCCCATAATGCCCTCCTGTTGGTCCTGTGTGACAATGGTTTAATATTTTACTAGCTTCATCTCCAAATACACATCGGCGTATTATTCCATCGGGACAACTTTTAAACAGATGTGGATCTTCCCAGAAATAGTGTTTTATATCACTGAAGAATTTCTTTCGTCTTTGGTACGATAATCCTTTTTCAAGGAATCCACAAACTAAGTAGTTTGCATAGTCTGCAAACCATGGGATTTCTTTATAATCTATTTTCAATAGATATTCATCAGGAAAGTTGTCTTTTATGGCTGATTCATTTAGAACTTCTAAATCGGGATTTTCAAGACGAGAAAGATGATCAGCGGCGAGATTTTCTGCTCCTCTTTTATCTCGGATTTCAATATCAAACTCTTGTAAGAGTAAGATCCAACTGATTAATCTTGGTTTAGCATCTTGTTTTGAAAATAGGTATCTAAGAGCAGAATGGTCGGTATAGACCACCGTTTTTGCTAGAACGAGATATGATCGAAATTTGTCAAAAGCAAAGACAATGGCAAGGATTTCTTTTTCAGTAGTTGTATAGTTCGTTTGTGCTCCTTGTAATGTCTTACTAGCATAATATATAGGTTGAAATCGTTTTTCAATCCTTTGTCCTAAACGGCTCCCATTGCAAAAACACTTGCATCGCACATTAGTTCAAATGGTAGATTCCAATTTGGTGTTATCATGATCGGTGCATTAGTGAGTTTCTCTTTAAGAATATTAAAAGATTTGATACACTCATCTGAAAAAGATGAATGGCGCATCCTTTTCTAGGAGTTTATTCATAGGAGTGGCAATTTTAGAAAAATCTTTTATGAAACGTCGGTAAAAACCGGCATGCCCTAGAAAACTCCTAACTCCTCTAACATTGGTGGGATGTGGAAGTTTAGCAATTACATCTACTTTAGCTCTATCCACTTCAATTCCTTCTTTTGAAATTTTATGTCCAAGAACGATGCCTTCTTTAACCATGAAATGGCATTTCTCCCAATTAAGTACTAGATTTGATTTTTCGCATCTAATTAGCATTCGTTCCAGATTAACTAGACATGATTTAAATGTATCACCGAAGACTGAAAAGTCATCCATGAATACTTCCATGCATTCTTCTATCATGTCGTGAAAAATCGCCATCATACACCTTTGAAAGGTTGCAGGGGCGTTACAAAGTCCAAATGGCATGCGTTTGTAAGCAAAAGTACCATAAGGGCACGTGAATGTGGTTTTCTCTTGGTCCTCGGGTGCTATTGGAATTTGAAAATATCCGGAAAATCCATCTAGAAAACAATAGTAACTATTTCCGGCTAATCTTTCCAACATTTGATCTATGAAAGGTAAGGGAAAGTGATCTTTTCTGGTGGCGTCATTTAATTTTCTATAATCAATACACACACGCCATCCTGTTATAGTCCTAGTAGGAATAAGCTCATTTTTCTCATTTGTAATGACAGTCATGCCACCCTTCTTAGGTACGCATTGAACTGGGCTTACCCATGGACTATCAGAAATTGGATATATCAAACCTGCATCTAGCAGTTTAATAATCTCTTTCTTAACTACATCTTGCATATTAGAATTTAGTCTTCGTTGGCGTTGCACATACGTTTTATGACCTTCTTCCATAAGGATTTTATGTGTGCAATACGAAGGACTTATTCCTTTAATATCATGAATCTTCCATGCAATGGCTGGTTTATGAGCTTTCAACACAGAAATGAGTTGTGATTTCTCATTTTCAGTAAGAGAAGACGATATTATTACAGGTAATTCAGATTCACCATGTAAATAAGCGTATTCCAAATGGTTTGGAAGTGGCTTTAACTCTAATTTCGGAGGTTCTTCTATCGATGATTTGTATCGATATCTGTCTTCTTCTTTTAGCATTTGAATTTCTTCTGTTGTTGGTTCATATCCATTAGCTATAAGTGTAGCTAACATTTCAGCTTCATCAATTGGTTCATTACCTTCTCCTAAAGAACATTCTCCTGTTCCTTGTAATTCTGGAAATTCTTCTAATAATTCTGCATGTGCATCTATAGTTTGAATAAAATAACATGTATCATCTGCAGATTGTGGTTGTTGCATTGCTCTATCAACTGAAAAGGTAACACTCTCATCCTTTATACTTAGGGTCAGTTTCTTACCGAACACGTCTATCATTGCTTTAGCCGTGTTTAAGAATGGTCTTCCTAATATGAGAGGAACTTGAGAATCTTCTTCCATGTCCAAAACAACAAAATCTACTGGAAATACTAAAGTACCAACTTTAACTAGCATGTTCTCCATTATCCCTCTAGGATATTTTATTGATCTATCGGCTAGTTGTATGCTTATTCTTGTTGGTTTCAATTCTCCAAGGTCTAGTTTAGTGTATAGTGAATACGGCATTAGATTTATACTAGCACCTAAGTCTGCCAATGCTTCTATTGAACTAAGACTACCCAGAAAACATGGAATTGTGAAACTTCCTGGATCAGATAGTTTTTCTGGTATCTTATTCAACAGCACTGCTGAACAATTAGCATTCATAGTAACAGCCGAGAGTTCTTCCATTTTCTTTCTATTTGAAATTAGATCTTTCAAGAATTTAGCATATCTAGGCATTCCTGAAATCACATCAATGAAAGGAAGATTTACATTTATCTGTTTAAACATATCCAAGAATTTGGATTGCTCGGCTTCAAGTTTCTCTTTCTTCATTTTGCTCGGGTAAGGAAGTGGTGGTTGGTATGGTTTAACATAAGGTTTATCCTTAACTGTGTTATCTTCATTAACCTTTTCAACTACCGGTTCTTTTTCCTTATCTTGATCAGGTTGTGGTTCTTGTAGAGTAGGAATGGCTTCATCAGAAGTTACAGGTATTTCAGGAGGTTTAAGTGTTGTGCCACTTCTTGTGGTAATGGCTTTAGCTGTTTCACTCCGGGGGTTAGCATTTGTATCACTAGGTAGACTTCCCGGTTTTCTTTCACCTATTAACCTTGCTAGGTTACTTACTTCTTGTTCCAGATTTTGAATAGAAGCATGTTGATTTCTAAATGCTTGAGCATTTTGTTCATTGGTTTGTTTCTGAGATGTGAAAAACTGCGTTTGAGTTTCAACTAGCTTCGTCATCATATCTTCTAAATTCGGCTTTTTATCATCGGTTTGTTGTGGTGGTTTGTTTTGAAAATTAGGTCTTTGCTGATTGTAAGTATTGTTGGATACTTGTTGATTGCTAGGACCTTGTTGGTTGTTGTATGGAATATTTCTGTTATAATTCTGGTTTTGATTGTAAATCGGTCTTGGCGGTTGATAATTATTCTGATAATTATTTCCAGGCCTTTGGTTTATGTATGAAATATTCTCTCTTTGTTCCATTGTTAATTCAATACTGAGACAATCTTTTGTCAAATGTGGTCCTCCACACTGCTCACAACTAATTCGTATTGAGTGAATATCTTTAGTCATCTTTTCCCTTCGTCTCTCCACAGCATCTATCTTTGCGAAAATGGAATCTAAGTCATGGCTAGAATCGGCTCTAGCTGCTTTAGATGATCTAACGATGTCTTTTTCTTGGTGCCACTCATGTGAGTGGGAAGCAGTATTATCAATAATTTTGTAAGCATCAGTTTCGGTTTTCTTCATAATAGAACCACCAGCTGCTATATCTATGTCTTTCCTTGTAGTGATGTCGCATCCTTGGTAGAATATTTGTACTATTTGACAGGTGTCTAAACCATGTTGCGGACATCCTCTTAACAACTTTCCATATCTAGTCCACGCCTCATATAGAGTTTCATTTGGTTTCTGTGTAAACGTAACAATTTCTGCTTGAAGTCTTACGGCTTTAGATGCAGGAAAGAATTGTTTAAGAAATTTGTCAACTAAAACGTCCCATGTATCGATCGCCCCTTCAGGTAACGATTCCAACCAATCTTTGGCTTCTCCCTTTAAAGTCCAGGGAAATAACATGAGATATATCTGTTCATCCTCCACTTCTCGGATTTTAAATAGTGTGCAGATCCTATTAAAGGTACGTAGATGTTCATTTGGATCTTCTTTCGGCGCACCACTAAATTGGCATTGATTAGTCACCATGTGTAGAATTTGTCCTTTGATTTCATAATCTGGCGCATTAATGTCTGGATGAGTAATTGCGTGTCCTTGGCCAGTGCGTTTAGCTCTCATTCGTTCTTCCATACTTAGAGGTTCCAGATTCTCCATAATTGAATTTGTTGAATCGGTATCACTAGATGATTCTGATTTAATGGTTCGTTCCTCAACAATCTCTGTTTGAATAATTGGTGGCTCCGGAGGAAAGTTTAATGGTTCAGGATCTACGAACCGTTCCTGAATATTTTTCGGATTCTCAATTGTGAGGTCGGGTTCAAAAAATGGATTATCGGAAATTTGAACTGAAGTACTTGGTTTACTGGATGACGATTCTAAAGAAAAATCAACGGCGGTTATATTTGCTAAATGTCTTGATCTAGTTACAGGTGGTGAACGTACAAAAGGTGGTGAACGTCTTGCTCGGTGCATTCACTGAATATCCTATTAGTTTTAAAAAGGAAAGAAAAATTATAATAAGTTATCCAATCAATAGACTTTTCTGATTTTGCCCACGTTTCGAATAGCCAAAAGATGCAGCAGAGGGGCAGGATTTGTTTGGTCTCAATATAATTGAGGACTGTTTGGCTCCAATAACTCGGTCCACGTACAAATCCAACTATTACTACGAACCAGAAAATTTTGATGTCTATCAATTTAACCACTTAAAATAAATTTTCGTAATTTTAAGAAATTTAGATAAGAAGTAGAATAAAAATCTATGTCCTAAAAACTAGAATAGCGAGAAATAAGAAAGAAAAAGAGTTCGTCGGAAAAAGGTTGAAAAAGAAAAATGGTTGAAAAATAAAAGGTGACGAAAAAATAAAAGAAACTTATAAAACTTAAAAATACTTGACTAACCTAACCTTATTACTACAACTAACTTAAAATTATAATTGCAAATTGAAATTACTAATTGGAATGATAATTGATACATAGGTAAAAGTCGTCTAAAAATATTAAAGCTTACAGGAAAAACTAAATCCCAAATGGAAATAACTTAAAAAGAAACTAAAACTTAAAAAGACGTCGCAAAATTCTAAAGTACCTAAATCTTAGTCTAAAGAAAAAGCACTTAAGGAATTCTACGGCAAAGCCTAAAAATCTAGGAGTAAAAATGACTATGGCAAAAACTAAGTTTAAAATTAAATATGAGCGAAAAATACAAATATTACGCTACAACGATTAAAAATGGACAAAATATAAAAATATACAAAAAGTTGTAAAAAGTACAATTTTTATAAAAATATTATTTTTATATTATTTATTTAATAAAACTACTAATTTTACAATTTAATTAAACTAATTTAACTAAAATATAAATTAAATAAAACTTAAATTAAAAATAAACTTAATTATAATAATAATAATAATTAGGGTTAATAATAATAATAATTAATAATAATCCGTAATAAATGCAGGATTAGGGCTTCCTGTTCGTGTGTCAGGTCCCCTCCGCGAGTTGCGGTATTTAATGCTTCAAACCCCGCGAGTCGCGGGGTTTCAAAATTCAACCCTGGAACAGTTTAAAACTCGACGTTTTTTTTTCTTTTTCTTTCTGTTTTTATATAAATAAAAGATATTTAAATAAAACTTATATTTTTATAAACTAAAATAAAAATAAAGAAACTTATAAAACTTAAATATTTAACAAAATCTTAAAAATACTTATATTTTTGTTTTTCTTTTTATATTTTCGAATATTTAAAACGTATTTTTACAAAAGTGACTTTTAATAGAAGTAAACTAAAAATCTCTTTTTTTTCCTTCTTTATATTAGCGTTGCGCTTCCGGATTTTAAGAGAGTTCCCCGGCAGTGGCGCCAAAAATACTTGATGCGGTAGCGGAGTGGTATATAATACTATTAAATTTTACAACGAAACACTATTAAATACGATACAATTTTACACAAGATATTTATTTATTTATAGAATGGATATACTTAAACCTTGCTACAACACTTATAGGCAGTGTACCTAATCGTACAGTAGTGTAGTTTTTAGTAAGTCCGGTTCGTTCCACAGGAAATCTTTTTTAAACAAAGCTCAATGCTATATTAGTTTACTTTTATAAAAATACAAACATATATATAAGTAATATTATTATTATAAAGGGGGGTTTTTACCGTTTAATGACCGGTTTGTCGATTTTAAAACTTTAGTCGCAGTTAAAACCAAATGTAAAATAATAAATAAATACAAGACTTAATTTTAAGCGTAAAGTAAATAACGATAATGAAATTGCGAATAATAAAAGTGCGATAAAATAAACTTGCGATAATTAAAAAGTACGATAATTAAAAGTGCAATTAATAACAATAAAAATGTGATAATTAGAAGTGCAATTAAATATAGAATAAAGGAAATTAAATATGAAATAAAAGAATTATGCTTATTTAAACTTCAGTAATCATGATGTTTGACGTGTTGATTTTAGTTTTATGCCCATGGGTTAATTGTCCTTTGTCCTGGATTATTTAATATGTCTGTCTGGTTTTGTCCATAACAGTCCATCAGTCATAAATATAAAGTGCGAGTGTCCTCATCAAATTATTCTTATACCCGAAGTTAAATATTCCAACTAATTGGGGATTTAAACTGTAACAAGATTTTAATACTTTGTTTAATAATTACACCAGGATGTCGACTGAGTGTAACCCAAGGTTTTAATATTTTGTTATCAATTATACCAAATGTCCTTGTACATAATTTCACCCCTGTTTTAATTATTCTAGTTGCTATTAATCCATTCCCATGTCCAGTTAAATGAACGATTATTCGTACATATAAATACCCCGCCCATCGTGTCCGATTGAGTGTATATGGTAATTTATAGGGACGCCCAATTGTAAATCTTTATATTAACATTAACAAACTATCATTTAGTTAAACAAATATAAAGCCCATTAATAGCCCATAGTCTAATTTCCACAAGTGTCGTTCTTTTGTCCAAACCCCAATTATGGTACAAAGCCCAATTACCCAATTTTAGTAATTAGCCCAACATCATGATTACTTCGTTTTAAATAAGCATAATAATAACTTAGCTACGAGACATTAATATAAAAAGGTTGAACATAACTTACAATGATTAAAAATAGCGTAGCGTTACACGGACAGAATTTCGACTTACACCCTTACAACATTCGCTAACATACCCTTATTATTAGAATTATAATTAAAATTAAAATATAAATTATAAATATATATATATATATATTTTACGTATGAGGAGAAGAAGAAAAAGATGATGATTTGCGATCAGAATTCGGTTGGCTTTATAGGCAGTTTTTCATTTTGGGGCTCCGCGACTCGCGGCATTTAACCCTTCAAACTCCGCGAGTCGCGGAGTTTGCTTTTACAGCTCAGAGGAGTTTGGCTCTTTGTTTACCGACGGTTTATAATATATATATAATATATATATAATTAATATAATTAATTATATATTATATTATATTTATATACATAGTTAACTTGTAATTTTTATTCCGTTGCGTCGAGCGTTGAGAGTTGACTCTGGTCCCGGTTCCGGATTTTCGAACGTCCTTGCGTACAATTTTATATTTTGTACTTTGCGTTTTGAATCTTGTACTCTTGTAATTTCGAGACGTTTCTTATCAATAATTGGAACCTCTTTGATTGTCTTTTGTACTTTTGAGCTTTTTGGTCGTTTGCGTCTTCAATTCGTCGAATCTGTCTTTTGTCTTCACCTTTTATTATTTAAACGAATATCAGTTGTAAATAGAACAATTGCAACTAAAAGCTTGTCTTTCTTGAGGAATAATGCTATGAAATATATGTTCATTTTTAGCATTATCATGGGTCCATTTCCAAAATCTCATAATAATCTCTATATTCTCGTAGCCATTGACTATGTATCTAAATGGGCGGAAGCACAAGATCTCCCAACTAACGATGCACGAGTTGTAGTCAACTTTTTAAAATATATTTTTTGCAAGGTTTGGAACACCGAAAGCTTTAATAAGTGATCGGGGAACTCATTTCTGTAATAATCAACTTGAGAAAGTTCTTAAAAAATATGGAGTAACTCATAAAATCTCCACTGCTTATCATCCACAAACAAGTGGACAAGTTGAAAATACCAACCGAGCTTTAAAACGTATTCTAGAAAAAACTGTAGGATCAAATCCGAAGGAATGGTCCATTAAATTGGAGGATGCACTCTGGGCTTTTAGAACAGCCTACAAAACTCCAATTGGAACCACACCTTTTAGACTTGTTTATGGAAAAGCATGTCATCTTCCAGTAGAAATTGAACACAAAGCATTTTGGGCTTTGAAGACATGTAATCTTGATTTACATGAAGCTGGGCGTCTACGGTTAAGTCAATTAAACGAATTAGAAGAATTAAGACAAGAAGCATACGAAAATTCGTTGATATATAAGGAAAGAACGAAGAAATGGCATGATAAAAGAATCAGAAGTTCAAAAGAATTCAAAGAAGGAGACAGAGTTCTTCTTTTCAATTCACGATTCAAGCTATTTCCTGGAAAATTGAAATCAAGATGGTCTGGACCATTCATAGTCAAAAGAGTTTTTCCATATGGAACAGTAGAGTTAATAAATTCAAATGGGATTGAATTTAAAGTTAATGGTCACAGAATTAAACATTACATAGATAGTCCGATGGAAGTTGACAACGAAGTTAATCACAATTTTGATACCACAGCTAACTAAGTGTGGGGAGAATCAAGTCTTTAAAGGATAATATGTATTTCTGTTAGAGTTAGAATTTCTGTTTTCGTGTAGTTCTCGAAAATGGAACCCGAATGGTCTTTCCCTAGCAGACCCTAAAGAACTAGTCTTCTCCCCCCATTCTGAATTTTTATTTTTTTTAGGTTTTTACGAAATGAAGACTGTCTGTGAACTAAACCATGGTCTAATGCTACACGCTTTGATCACTAAACGTAATAATGACACACTTCCGAGTGAAATAGTATCAGTAATCAGAGAAAGATTGGACGGAGTAAGAAAAGAATCCAGATGTGAAGATAATAAGTTACAATTTGGTAAAGGAAAATCAAAATCCGCAACGAAAAGAAGAGCACGACACCTAGAAAGATGTCACAAATGCGGAAAATGGTCACATGGAGGTAAATGTTCAAATAATCAAATCTATTCAAACACCGAATTTGTTACTTTATGCAGAGACGGACCGTTCATATGTTTAGAAGAAAAAACACTGAATGCTCGAGGTTACGCCTATGTAGCCATGGAAAATCAATTAAACCAACTATCTTATGAATGGGATAGGTCATATCACTAAGAATACTATCTCACAGGTAAGTCTGTACAGATTTTATTTTTTATTTTCATTTTTAACCTTTTGATAATAAACGCTAATTTGTTCGCTATAAAGTATTAAATTGGTATTAAATAAAATTAGGTTTGGCGACCGAAATTATTGATATCATACAAAAATTTATTACATCACTGCGAAATTTAACGTTTATTCTTAAGGTATAAATATCTTCAATCAATCAACCCAAAATATTTCAAAAATTCGTCATGAGTTAAATTAGGTCATGGAACCGAAATTACTTTACCGAAAAGAGGGGCGTATATTTTTGATAATATTTGATTGATTAAAGTGGGATAAAAGCCAAAAAGATTTTTAATTTTATTTTTTTACCATGTTTTTAAAATTAATATATAAATATTAAATTAATATTTTGAACTTTGTAAAATCAATATATTTAAGTTTGTCAATATTTGAAAAAATTAATATTTTTAAGTTTGTATGTATAACAACAAAATTAAATATAAGTTTGGTGTGAATTTATAATATGAATTTTTAATTAAGTTTGGTGTGAATTTAAAAACAAAAATTTACTTAATTTCGCTAAGTTAAAAATATGATTTTTAAAATTCATCGTAAGTTGAAGACTAGGTCTTTGAACCGAAATTGCTTTACCCGAGGGAGGGACGAGAACTTTTATTATCATTATTTTTAATCTTATTGAATTAAAGTATGCCAAAAACATTAAAAAAACCCAAAAAAAATCTTTGCTTTTAAAACCGCGCTTTAAATAGACAAATTTTAAAATTTTGTCGAAGGACGGACTAGGACATCGATCCAAAATTTTAAATTTATTTTATATTTGTTATAAGTTAAGGATTATTAAAAAAAAAAAAAAAAAATTCACCGCGACTCGCGGAGTTTGCAATGGCCAAATGCCGCGACTCGCGGAGGATGTAAAATACAGAAAAAAAATAAAAGGGGCCGAACAGATCAGTCTGCACACACCACACCCACAAATAACTGCGAAAAACACCCCAAAAATTACACAAAAATCGAATTTTTTCACCAAAAATCATCAAATTTTTTAATAAAATCATGTTGAGAAGGATGCTATCAAGGAATTACTCAAGAAAAACGGTAAATTTCTACACCTAAACACCATTTAATCCGAAAATTAGTGTTCTTGAGCAATTTTATACCCAATTCGATTTTGATGCTTTTTAGTGTAATTATGCTTAAAGCTTGTGTATTATGCTTGTATAACCTAGATTGATGCTATTTAACATGATTAGAAGCCTTAAACTTCAAATTTTGAGTAATCTAGGGTTTGTGTTCTTGAGCAATTTGGGGCTTTTTGATATAAACAGGTTATGGCCGATTTTTGTCATGAATTGTTGCTAAATTAAGTAGTGTAACATATTTAGGTAGTTAAATGATCCAAACTTTGAGCCTAAACATGATTTTGATAATTAAAGTGGACTTTTTCAAGTCTAAAATTCATGAACTTGATTTTTAAGAGATAATGCCATTTGAAACTTGTTTAATTGCTAGTAATGATTATTTTGACATGTTATTTGAGTTGAATGCTTATGAACTTGGCGAACATTTTCGTATATGCTTATTTGAAAAAGTGTAGATTTGATAAAAATATGAAAATGAGCTTAAGTTTGATATAAATTTAACATGTCATTGTAATTATTTTGATTGATGATTTTGCTAACACTAATGCATATTTGGATGCACAAAAATTGTGTTTGATGTGTTTTGCAGACTGACAGGGGTGAATCTTCATCCCAAGCTCGCAATGCTCCTCCTGAGAATGCGGAAAAACAAGATGTTGATAGCTATTATAAACAAGATATACCTCATCCAGTTATGACATTTTCAGATATGCACTTGGAAGAGTTGCACCTGAACTTGAGATTTGACAGACGTTGGATAGATTATCCAAAATACCAAAGGGGCTTGCATACTCTTCATTCTAAAGTTGTTGAAGTACCTAGGGTAATAGAATGGGGACCATTAGAAGCTGTAGAATTGGCCGGGCCAATTAGAGAATTACTTACACAGAGGTATGGTAATTCTACTTTTAACGATTGGGTACGATTATTCAGCATGCGTAGACCTGTATATAAAGTATGGTGTGAAGAATTATTGTGTAGTATAGAAATAAATGATCGGGTAGTTAGCTTAACCGATCGATCTTTTATTAGATTTTTGTTAGGAGGTTCGATGCGCCACATGTCTATACTAGACATGGCTCAGGCCTTACGTATATATACGCCTGAGGAGTTAGCATCTGCCGATTGTAGAGGGTTGATATTGAACGGTAGGAAAATTGATGAAAATTTTGATACACATGGTGTATGGAGTCAAATGACTAGCCATCACCGATTTAAAGGGGGAAATTACTCTTATTTGGATATAGATAGAGTAGAGTTAAGAGTAATTCATAGGTTTTTAGCCAATTCGATTACACAACGAGGTAAGAATAAGGAAAAGGTAAATGAACAGGATTTGTTTTACCACATGTGTATTCGAGACCCACAAAGCGCTGTAAGTATACCTTATTGTGTGGGTTATTATTTATCAGCTATGGTTAGGGGGATGAGACCGCATAGCATAATAGGAGGTGGTATATTTATTACTTTGATTGCTGAATATCTCGGTGTGGATATAAGTCAGGGGGATTATTAGTCGAAGAACCAGAACCCCGCGATACAATAGGTTTAAATGTATACCATGGTGCGAAGGTTTTGAAGAGGCGAAATAACGCCGCAGTACAATACCATGGTAGACATCCACAGGTTGAGAGAAACCAACAGCTAGAAAATGTGGGAGGGGGAAATGAAATGACAGAAATGCAAAGGGTTATAGCTTCACAAGAGTATAAAAATGCTAGACATCGAGCATTTGAAGATTGGCAAGTTCATCAAAACCAAATCATAGCTCATTGCCAACATGTAGGTAGAAACTATATTCCTACTCAATCGCCCGTATTTCCTCCCTAGTCTATAGAGATCCAACCACCGTATCCTACGTATAGCCCAGCCGAAGCATTCTATAACACATACGGTTATGCATGGAACCCCTACTGGTATCAGTATCATCCCTAGTCTACTTAGTTTTATTTATTTTATTATTTGTAATGTTAATACATTTAATACTTATGTTAATATTGTAATAGTTTTTATAATTTTCTAACTTTTATTATTAGATTTTAATAATTTTTGAATGTGGGGTAGTATACCAAACTTAAAAAATATGTATATATGTTTGCAGTTTATCTTATGTACACAACAGGGTAAAACAACGCATTTTCAAAGATTGGCATTAAGTTCAGCAAAAGCAACTAATTTTGACGACAAGATGCAAAATATATGTGAAATAACAACAAGACGGAATGAACAAATGATGTGCACCATTTATCATTCAACACAAACAACAATATGTTTGGAAACTTTGGTAAAATTTAATCATTTCTACGCTAATCACCCTCAATAATTTAAATTGTTACTGATTTCTTGCAAATGAGGGCATTGCAAGATCTTAAGTGTGGGAAGGGGTTAAATTCTTTCGGATTTTAAAAATTTTTATCTTAAACACTTGGTTACCATTAAAAATACTAGTAAAGTAGTAGTTGTATTAGAATCTAGTGCTCTCTGATAATAAAGAACAGCCCTAGTCTTATATACTGACTACCCAATTCTAGTAAAAATTTTCAATTAAATGAACTCAAAAGCGCTGTTTATACATATTTATGAACGATAAACTAGGTGTTAACACCGAAATTATTGTTACCTTGGAAAGGACATAAATTGAGAAACAAACCAAAATGTTAGAATTCATTTAAAATGGAATAGAGGACAGTAAAAAGGAAAATAAAAGCCAAGTGTGGGAAAATTTACCAAGTTATTTTAAACATATGTCACATATTTCTGTAACAAATAACTGAAAATACTTTTGCTTTGGACTAAACTAAACTGTTTTACCCGATGAAAGAAAAGAAGAGATAGATCTACACGATGAATCAATTCCATCATTAAAAGGAAGTAAAGTCTTCCAAAAAAGAAACGCGCTTCTTGATTTAGGTCAGGAAGTTGTCGTCCAGACCAGCTGTAGGTTGATGAAAAATCTAGAAAAGTCATCTCTAAAATCAGCAGGAAATCCACGGACCTCAGCATAAAACAGGGTCGCCAAGTGGTCAGATTTATCCTAACCATGAGAAGGAATTATCTCGTACAATGGGGGGCACCGTGCAAATTAGCTTGATAAGACTAATGAATCAGATCCCCAGAAAGGATAATCTCCTTAAAGATTAAAAATCAGCTTATAAGCCTGATATTACTCAATCCTTGAGATTGACCTTAAAGATTGAGAATTCAAACTCATGGAATTCAATGATATCTAAACTCGAGCTTGAACGAGAAAAATATTTTGATCAAATTACAAACCGATTTGTTTTCTGAAAACCCATTTTCAATGCGTTCATTACCATTGAACGTAAAATCCTAGGAATTCACCTGGAATTCATTAGGTCACCTGAACCAAATCGGGTGTCAACCGTAAGAACGGTGGTTGCATAGCATGGTCAAAGACAGGACCTTGTGCCAGACCGAAAAATCATAAGGGTGAGCTTTACTATTGCTCCTACCAAGGATAGTAATTGCGTCCGACACGTTATAGACCATAATTAAAAGCATGTCAGGGGACATTGCCTTAACAGTTGCTTGTTTAACGCTTTCCTTTACAACCGGACGGTAGTTTACCGAAAGGTAATATACGGAGCAAGTATACTGGACGTGTTGCTTTCCTAATACAAGGTTAGCAAGTGGATGACACAAAACCGCAAGTTTTGAGCTAAAATTTTCAAATCTGAAACCCACCAAACCCACAAAAAGAATTTGCAAACACCGGTGAAGGGTTATTCCGGAAAACTTATCTAGGATAAAAGTAGATTGAATTTTCAAAAAGATTAAATGTTTTCATAAAGATCCAATTTCCTTAAAGGATCTAAATTGTATAGTCATGTGGGACTGTAAACCACATCGTTACTACCATTGTTTATACCGCCGTAAAGAAATCACTGATGTACAAAGTGTGAAGAATAAAGAAGTGATTCTAGTATTTCAAGACTATATTGCTTGAGGACAAGCAACGCTCAAGTGTGAGAATATTTGATAATGCTAAAAACGAACATATATTTCATAGCATTATTCCTCAAGAAAGACAAGCTTTTAGTTGCAATTGTCTTATTTACAAGTGATTCTCGTTTAAATAATAAAAAGATGAAGACAAAAGACAGATTCGACGAATTGAAGACGCAAACGACCAAAAAGCTCAAAAGTACAAAAGACAATCAAAGAGGTTCCAATTATCGATAAGAAACGTCTCAAAATTACAAGAGTACAAGATTCAAAATGCAAAGTACAAGATATTAAATTGTACGCAAGGACGTTCGAAAATCCGGAACCGGGACCAGAGTCAACTCTCAACGCTCGACGCAACGGACTAAAAATTACAAGTTAACTTTGTATATAAATATAATATAATATATAATTAATTCTTAAAATTAATATATATATTATAATATATTTATAAATCGTCGGCAAACAAAGAGCCAAAGCTGGGTGAGCTGTAATTTCAAACTCCGCGAGTTGCGGAGTTTGAAGGCAAAAAATTACGCGACTCGCGGAGTCCCCTGGACGAAAATTCCTGTAAAAGCCAGCGAATTCTGATCGTAAAAATATCCTAAAAAAAATCTCTCTTTCTCTATATGTAAACATAAATATTTATATTTATATTTTAATTTTAATTTTAATTTTAATCCTAATAATAAGAGTATGTTAGCGAATGTTGTAAGGGTGTAAGTCGAAATTCTGTCAGTGTAACGCTACGCTATTTTTAATCATTGTAAGTTATGTTCAACCTTTTTAATTTAATGTCTCGTAGCTAAGTTATTATTATGCTTATTTAATCCGAAGTAATCATGATGTTGGGCTAAAAATATTAAAATTAGGTAATTGGGCTTTGTACCATAATTGGGGTTTGGACAAAAGAACGACACTTGTGGAAATTAGACTATGGGCTATTAATGAGCTTTATATTTGTTTAACTAAATGATAGTTTGTTAGTTTTAATATAAAGATTTACAATTGAACATCCCTATAAATAACCATATACACTCGATCGGACACGATGGGCGTGGTATTTATATGTACGAATAATCGTTCATTTAACCGGACACGGGAATGGATTAATAGCCACTAGAATTATTAAAACAGGGGTGAAATTATGTACAAGGACACTTGGTATAATTGATAACAAAGTATTAAAACCTTGGGTTACATTCAGTCGACATCCTGGTGTAATTATTAAACGAAGTATTAAAATCTTGTTACAGTTTAAGTCTCCAATTAGTTGAAATATTTAACTTCGGGTATAAGGATAATTTGACGAGGATACTCGCACTTTATATTTATGACTGATGGACTGTTATGGACAAAAACCAGACGGACATATTAAATAATCCAGGACAAAGGACAATTAACCCATGGGCATAAAACTAAAATCAACACGTCAAACATCATGATTACGGAAGTTTAAATAAGCATAATTCTTTTATTTCATATTTAATTTCCTTTATTTTATATTTAATTGCACTTTTAATTATCGCACTTTTATTTATTGTTATTGTATTTAATTGCACTTTTAATTATCGTACTTTTTAATTATCGCAAGTTTATTTTATCGCACTTTTATTTATCGCAATTTCATTATCGTTATTTACTTTACGCTTTAAATTAAGTCTTTTATTTATTTAATATTTTACATTTTGTTTTAAATGTAACTTAAGTTTTTAAAATCGACAAACCAGTCATTAAACGGTAAAAACCCCCTTTATAATAATAATATTACTTATATATATATTTGTATTTTTATAAAATAAAACTAATACAGCGTTAAGCTTTGTGAAAAAGATTCCCTGTGGAACGAACCGGACTTACTAAAAACTACACTACTGTACGATTAGATACACTGCCTATAAGTTTTGTAGCAAGGTTTAAGTATATCCATTCAATAAATAAATAAATATCTTGTGTAAAATTGTATAGTATTTAATAGTATTTCCTAGTAAAATTTAAGCTATTTTATATACACCTCGCATAACAATCACTCGTATTAGGGGAACATCATATATCCCTAGAAACTTGGCAAAACGAACCAAAACTGAAGAAGAAGAAACAAGCGAGTCGGAATAAGATAGTTGTATTCGTGTGGTGTAACATATGTAATATAGTGTGCTTATGCTTTATGATATATGTAAAAATTGCTTGTATTAATAAGTATTTTTTTTATGAATCTAACTCTTGTCTATTTTACAGTATAAAAACACAAAATGGATAGACAAACCAATATTTTAAGAGACCTACCCGGAGACATGATTGATGAAATCTTGTCTAGAGTCGGTCAGAATTCTTCGGCACAACTATTTAAGGCGAGATCAGTTTGTAAGACATTCGAAGAACGTTCCAAGAATGCCTTGGTTTATAAAAGGCTTTCGTTCGAAAGATTGGGGATATCACATTGGAAAATCCATAAGTTACGATGTGTTTACTTTGACGCATATATTGCGGGGAACCCAAATGCTATTTTACGCAATGGGTTAAGAAATTATTTTGACTCAATATATCCGAATATTGGACTTCGTGATTTAGAAAAAGCGGCTAACATGCAACATAAAGAAGCATGTTATGCTTACGGATTAGTAATGTTCGCTTCTCACCAAAGTGAGAACAAGAACATCGGGCTACAACTATTAAACAAAACGTTCCCACAAGTGACGGAGTCGGTATTTGGGGTAAGAAATGAGGTTTTTAGATTGTTACGGGACTGTTGGACATTACGTAACCCTCGTCCCTTTGACGACGTTACAACACGCTGTCTTATCAACGGCCATAACGGTTATGTTCCACAAGACCAAGGATGGGAAGTAGTCCTAGTAAAACCAGAATGCATGACTTGTTTCTGGATGTATGAATTACGTGTCTTTATTACCTTTGTTGAACGACTTGTGTACTAGCTAGAATTATCTTCACAACCATCTTGTATCAAATTTATTGTGTGCTATATTTTATGCTATATGTAAAATAAGCGGTATTGTAAGTTTGTAAAATATTGTGTAAAAGTTTGAACGCGAAATATTATTATAATCAGTTTTTCATATAGAATTGTAGTAGTTGAATTGTATATTAGCTACTAAGTATGAACTTAACGGGTAGGTACTACCCGAATTTAAACTTATAAAACGCTAATATGAAGAAAAAGCTTTTATAAATGAGTTCATATTATGCTACGAAATACTATTAACTACTCTTAATATTCTGTATGATTAACTTGTTCCATTTGACTATTTTGAAGGAAATGGCACCGACTACTCGATACACCGTGAATATGAATGAAGAGGAATTCCGTACTTTTCTAGCTTCAAACATAGCCGCAGTACAGGCTGCGCTACATACCAACAATAACCTTGGATCTAGCAGTACAGAAAATCGTGTAGGATGCACCTACAAAGAATTCACTGCCTGCAAACCTTTGGAATTTGATGGAACCGAAGGACCGATCGGATTGAAACGGTGGACCGAGAAGGTCGAATTGGTGTTTGCCATAAGTAAGTGTACTGAAGAGGACAAAGTGAAGTACGCTACGCATACCTTCACAGGTTCTGCATTAACATCGTGGAATACCTATCTAGAGCAAGTGGGACAAGACGATGCGTACGCACTACCGTGGTCAGCATTCAAGCACTTGATGAACGAGAAGTACCGTCCCAGAACTGAGGTCAATAAGCTCAAGATAGAACTTAGAGGGTTACGAACCCAAGGATTTGATATTACCACGTACGAAAGACGATTCACAGAATTGTGCCTATTGTGTCCGGGAGCGTTCGAAGATGAGGAAGAGAAGATCGACGCGTTTGTGAAAGGATTACCGGAAAGAATCCAAGAAGATATAAGTTCACACGAGCCCGCCTCCATACAACAGGCATGTAGAATGGCTCACAAACTAGTGAACCAGATTGAAGAAAGAATTAAAGAACAGACTGCTGAAGAGGCCAATGTGAAGCAAGTCAAAAGAAAGTGGGAGGAAAACGGTGATAAGAATCACCAATAAAACAACAACAGTAATTACAACAATAATCGCAACAATTATCCGAATAATCGCAACATCAATCGCAACTACAACAAACGGCCCAACAACAACAACAACAACAACAACAACAACAACAACAACAACAACAACAACAACAACAACAACAGCAGCAACTACAACAATCATCCCAACAACAATAATAACCGCAACAACAACAACAACAATCAGAAGCAGCTATACCAAAGGTGTGAAAAGTATCACTCGGGGTTCTGCACTAAATTTTGCAACAAGTGTAAAAGAAATGGTCATAGCGCGGTGAAGTGTGAGGTCTACGGACCAGGGGTTAATAGAACGAAAGGAACAAATGGTGTCGGAACGAGTAATGGCGGAGCAAGTAGTGTCGGAGCAAGTTATGCCAATGTAGTTTGTTATAAATGTGGAAAACCGGGCCACATTATTAGAAATTGTCCGAACCAGGAGAACACGAATGGACAAGGCCGCGAAAGAGTTTTCAATATTAATGCGGCAGAGGCACAGGAAGACTCGGAGCTTGTTACGGGTACGTTTCTTATTGACAATAAATCTGCTTACGTTTTATTTTATTCGGGTGCGGATAGAAGCTATATGAGTAGAGATTTTTGTGCTAAGTTAAGTTGTCCATTGATGCCTTTGGATAGTAAATTTTTACTCGAATTAGCAAATGGTAAATTAATTTCAGCAGATAATATATGTCGGAATCGAGAAATTAAACTGGTTAGCGAAACATTTAAGATTGATTTGATACCAGTAGAGTTAGGGAGTTTTGATGTGATAATCGGTATGGACTGGTTGAAAGAAGTGAAAGCAGAGATCATTTGTTACAAAAATGCAATTCGCATTATACGAGAAAAAGGAAAACCCTTAATGGTGTACGGAGAAAAGGGCAACACGAAGCTACATCTTATTAGTAATTTGAAGGCATAAAAACTAATAAGAAAAGGTTGCTATGCTATTCTAGCACACGTCGAGAAAGTACAAACTGAAGAAAAGAGCATCAATGATGTTCCCGTTGCAAAAGAATTTCCCAATGTATTTCCGAAAGAATTACCGGGATTACCCCCACATCGATCCGTTGAATTTCAAATAGATCTTATACCAGGAGCTGCACCAATAGCTCGTGCTCCTTACAGACTCGCACCCATCGAGATGAAAGAACTGCATAGCCAATTACAAGAACTTTTAGAGCGTGGTTTCATTCGACCAAGCACATCACCGTGGGGAGCTCCTGTTTTGTTTGTCAAGAAGAAAGATGGTACATTCAGGTTGTGTATCGACTACCGAGAGTTGAACAAACTTACCATCAAGAACCGCTACCCACTACCGAGAATCGACGACTTATTTGATCAACTACAAGGCTCGTCTGTTTATTCAAAGATTGACTTACGTTCCGGGTATCATCAAATGCGGGTGAAAGAAGATGATATTCCAAAGACTGCTTTCAGAACATGTTACGGTCATTACGAGTTTATGGTCATGCCGTTTGGTTTAACTAATGCACCAGCTGTGTTCATGGACCTTATGAACCGAGTGTGTGGACCATACCTTGACAAGTTTGTCATTGTTTTCATTGATGACATACTTATTTACTCAAAGAATGACCAAGAACACGGTGAACATTTGAGAAAGGTGTTAGAAGTATTGAGGAAGGAAGAATTGTACGCTAAGTTTTCAAAGTGTGCATTTTAGTTGGAAGAAGTTCAATTCCTCGGTCACAAAGTGAACAAAGAAGGTATTAAGGTGGATCCGGCAAAGATAGAAACTGTTGAAAAGTGGGAAACCCCGAAAACTCCGAAACACATACGCCAGTTTTTAGGACTAGCTGGTTACTACAGAAGGTTCATCCAAGACTTTTCCAGAATAGAAAAACCCTTGACTACATTAACGCATAAAAGGAAGAAATTTGAATGGAATGATGAACAAGAGAAAGCGTTTCAGTTATTGAAGAAAAAGCTAACTACGGCACCTATATTGTCATTGCCTGAAGGGAATGATGATTTTGTGATTTATTGTGACGCATCAAAGCAAGGTCTCGGTTGTGTATTAATGCAACGAACGAAGGTGATTGCTTATGCGTCTAGACAATTGAAGATTCACGAACAAAATTATACGACGCATGATTTGGAATTAGGCGCAGTTATTTTTGCATTAAAGACTTGGAGGCACTACTTATATGGGGTCAAAAGTATTATATATACCGACCACAAAAGTCTTCAACACATATTTAATCAGAAACAACTGAATATGAGGCAGCGTAGGTGAATTGAATTGTTGAATGATTACGACTTTGAGATTCGTTACCACCCGGGAAAGGCAAATGTGGTAGCCGATGCCTTGAGCAGGAAGGACAAAGAACCCATTCGAGTAAAATCTATGAATATAATGATTCATAATAACCTTACTACTCAAATAAAGGAGGCGCAACAAGGAGTTTTAAAAGAGGGAAATTTAAAGGATGAAATACCCAAAGGATCGAAGAAGCGTCTTAATATTCGGGAAGACGGAACCCGGTATAGGGCTGAAAGGATTTGGGTACCAAAATTTGAAGATATGAGAGAAATGGTACTTAGAGAAGCTCATAAAACCAGATACTCAATACATCCTGGAACGGGGAAGATGTACAAGGATCTCAAGAAACATTTTTGGTGGCCGGGTATGAAAGCCGATGTTGCTAAATAAGTAGGAGAATGTTTGACGTGTTCTAAGGTCAAAGCTGAGCATCAGAAACCATCAGGTCTACTTCAACAACCCGAAATCCCGAAATGGAAATGGGAAAACATTACCATGGATTTCATCACTAAATTGCCAAAGACTGCAAGTGGTTTTGATACTATTTGGGTAATAGTTGATCGTCTCACCAAATCAGCACACTTCCTGCCAATAAGAGAAGATGACAAGATAGAGAAGTTAGCACGACTGTATTTGAAGGAAGTCGTCTCCAGACATGGAATACCAATCTCTATTATCTCTGATAGGGATGGCAGATTTATTTTAAGATTCTGGCAGACATTGCAGCAAGCATTAGGAACTCGTCTAGACATGAGTACTGCCTATCATCCACAAACTGATGGTGTAATGACCTAGAATTTTCCGACCAAATTATACTTATGAGATTAATATTTACATAAATTAAACGATACCAACATGATAAGCAATCCAAATTGTTGAGACTTGTGTTTTTGAAAAGAGTTTTACACAACGTTTGACCGTCCAATATGACCGATGATATCACGAACTATATAACATACGATAATTATACGTTTGTGTATATATATGTATTTATATATATATTTAACATGATCTAAGGATGGTTTAACATCTCATTGTGTACTAATGACAATGAGTTATAAGTATATTTTGAAACTACTAACTTAAGTTTTCAAAATGATAACTGTACGTAATATTCTTTGATATATATACTTATAATCTATAATGCTTATACATGTATAGTATATATAATGTATTTAATCACTTTTTAAGGACTTAAATACATAAAAAAATATAAGTATATTCACAAAAGATAGCTATATTTGAATTCTCGTTCCGTTTCCTCAAGATTTCTATACGTATATCTAAGGTATATGTACCCGTATCATACCCAGCTTCTATACATATTTACTATTGGTATATACACATCAAATCAACATCCTAATCAACATTATTACTGCCCTAGATATGAGGTAACTAGGATTTGTCAAGTAGTATGAATTATTAGTAAGAAAACAAAATTAGGAATCCTTTTCTTTCTTTATAAACTAAAAACGTTTTTATAAATGAACACCATTTCTTCACTCCATTTTCTCATACCTACACCCTCATTTCTCTCTCAAAATACTCCTAACTTCATACTTGATCATCTCCAAACATTTTTCCCATCATTTAGCTTCAATTACAAGCCTTAAACACCATAAGAAAACTCTTTCAAGAACATATCAAAATAACCACCCATTTGAAGAAGTTTACTTCCAACCTTTTGATCTAACTCCACCACTCTTTGATTCCAAGATTATTTCTTATCTTTTGCAGTAACTTTGTCCAAGTAACTTGAGGTAGTAACCTTGTTCATAATCTTATTCAATTCATATTCATATAGCTATCTTATTTTGTGGTATAAAATTTTAACAACAAGAACATAGTTTGAATGATTTCAAACTTGTTCGCAAACTAAATAGATCCTTCTAACTTGACTTTTAAAACACTTCAAGACCTGTAATATATCATAATGATATGCTAACCTAACAAGATATAACTTGGTTTTACAAAGAACATCTTAAAAACTGAATCTACGTCGTCGGAGTGCAACCGGGGGCTGTTTTGGGTTGGATAATTAAAAACCATCTTGAACTTTGAATTGGAAGTTCATTTTCTGGAAAAATGATATTTCTTATGAATATGTTAACACATAAAAATTTCATGGTTTAACTCAAAGTGTAAGTATTTTTAGAAAAATGATCATTAAATGTTGTTTTTATGATGGAAAATGATCACTTTCATAAGTTTCACCAAAGTTTGACCTATAACCTATGATTTTGAATACAAACTAAGGTATTTTCAGTTCACATTCTTAAAATTTGACTCGATCCAAGGAAGTGGCAAGTTGAACCAACAAAAACGGAGTTGTAATGAAGAAACTACGACTAAAACAAGATTGGGTATCCGAAGCTAGTTTAGCTACGAAAATATTTGGAGAAAAAGTAAATTAATCAAAACTTTTCTAATTAATATGATATTTTATATATAATTACTTATGATTTGATTTTATATATTTCAGGACCACCCGTAAACAACACGAGAAGATTAATCATAAGACCTCATGATTGTACGCAACACGTCATTTGATAACACGGTACTTTATGTACGCAACACGTCATTTGACAACATGGTACCATGGGTCGAGATTAATTCTGATCAATACAAATACGATGGGGTCTTTATTTATTTTATTTAAGCAACTAATTGTGGACCACTAACATCGGACTGCTAACTACGGACTGAGAAAATATTAAAAGTATTAAAAGTATATATATATATATATATATATATATATATATATATATATATATATATATATATATATGTAACGATTACTTAAAAAGAAAATATGTTGATATATTATATATATGGTTAGGTTCGTGATATCTATCGGAGACCAAGTCGAATTAAATACCTTCAAGTCAAAAGTGAGTTTCATTTGCTCCCTTTTTAATTGCTTTTACAATATATATTTTTGGGCTGAGAATACATGCGCTGCTTTTATAAATGTTTACAAAATAGACACAAGTACTTAAAAATATATTCTACGTTGAGTTGTACCACTGGCATATTTCCCTGTAGCTTGGTAACTACTAATTACATGGGTATTGTAAACGCGAATCCTGTTGATAGATCTATCGGGCCTGACAACCCCAACCGGACTGGACGACCAGTATTCAACGGTTGCACAGTACTTCGTTTTGGTGACTACACTTGGTACGGTGTAGTGAGATTTCATAATAAAGGGAATATGCGACGTTGATTAAATGTTAAGTATGGTTACCAAGTGCTCAACCACTTAGAATGCTTTACATACACTTGCGAGTGTATTATGTTTATGATTATGCAATCTTGTGGTCTATTAACATATTGAAATGATTGTTATGATAAACCTATGAACTCACCAACCTTTTGGTTGACACTTTAAAGCATGTTTATTCTCAGGTACGAATTAAGTCTTCCACTGTGCATTTGCTCAATATAAGGACATTACTTGGAGCCGATCATCGCAATGGGACCAAATGTTAATGACTTCGTCCAGGTGGATTAGGACGGGTCCTTTCAGTTGGTATCAGAGCGGTGGTCGTAGCGAACCAGGTCTTGCATTAGTGTGTCTAACTAGTAGTTGTTAGGATGCATTAATGAGTCTGGACTTCGACCGTGTCTACATGTCAAAAGTTTTGCTTATCATTTCTAGTCGAAAATCATCTGCTTATCATCCTTAGGAAATTACCTGCTTATCATTCATAAGTCTAGACACGTTTTACTGCATTTACTACATTGATAGTGTATAGACGAATTCTTATCTTAGCATATCTGTTATTGCGAACTTTGACTGATATCTTTTCAAAGATTCTCCGTAATTTACGGGATTTTGGTATTATATATATATATATATATATATATATATATATATATATATATATATATATATATATATATATATATATATATATATGTGTAAATTATATATTGAAGAGTACCAAATCTAACTCCTATAATCTATTCCATACCAAAAATTCATTTTCCCCATTATACAAGATGGATTCCGCATCTAATTCGAATTCTTCAGATTTCGACAGTTATGCCGATATGGATTTCCATTCGGGCTCCGAAAGCAGCGTCACCGGAATGGATCAACCAATTTCCCATCATCTATTCTGGATGAATTGGGGATGGGTTCGTAATATACTAAATCACTTGAGACAACGAGAAGGTGATCCATTCCATCCACCAAATTGCCCTCTTGGCAATGAACCTGAAGCACTTACCGGCGAACCTATTCGAAACACCATTTTCTCTCTCATTTCTAGAGTATCTCATCACGATTATATACTATCCCATATTACAAATCTTGTTCATTCGCTCGCTCCAACCGCCAATCATCCCGGTGTACTAGCAGAAGTTAACGAACTTCGCGCTCTCGTGACGGCTTTGGAGAACATGGTGCGAAGGTTGCAAACACCAGCAGCAGCACCAGCAGCATAATCAGCACCACCATCAATAACATCAACAATACCATCATCACCACTAACAAACAACATCCGCATCACACGTCTCGACATCATAATCTGTCCCACAAACATCAACATCATACGCACCATAGATACTGTAACAACCCGTCCTTATCCACCTGGACGAAATCATCAACATCTGGTCCCATTGCGATGATCGACTCCAAGTAATGTCCTTATAATGAGCAAATGCACAGCGGAAGACTTAATTTGTACCTGAGAATAACATGCTTTAAAATGTCAACATAAAGTTGGTGAGATATAGGTTTTATTGCTAGCAGCGTTATAACTATGGACCACAAGGTTTCATGTTTATACATAATACACTCCTCGTGTATGAAAAGTCGTTGAGCACTTGGTAACCATACTTAACATTTAAATCACAGCAGCATATTCTTAAATAAACCCTACACCGTACCAAGTGTAGTAACGAAACGAAGTACTGTGCAACCGTTTAAAACTGGTCGTCCAGCCCGGTTGGGGTTGTCAGGCCCGATAGATCTATCAACAGGATTCGCGTTTACGCTCCTCACGTAAATATTAGCTACCAAGTATAAAGAAATATGCCATGGTACAACTCAACGTAGAATTTATTTTTGATCACTTGTGTCCATAACGTAAATCATTTATTAAAAACAGCGCATGTATTCTCAGCCCAAAATATTTAGAGTTTAAAAAGGGACTATATACTCACCTAATGTATTTTGTAGTAAAAATACATATAACATCATTTGAACAAATGTAGGGTTGGCCTCGGATTCACGAACCTATATCATTTGTTTATTTATTAATACACATATACCAACCAGTAAACAAGTATATATATATAATCAATCTTTGGTACAAAAACTCGAATGATTCCTATAACTGAGATGAACGTATATGTATAAGGGATAGAGATCGACAATTGGTCACGGGCTCAATAGAAAAAGGAATAAACAGACAAAAAAAATAGGACAGCAGATATATACATATAGATATGATTCCCTTAATTTATATATATATATCTTTGTTTATATATATTTCGGTTTCTATATATCACAGTATATCTGTAACAAAAATCTATATATCCGATTTTTTTTTAAATGTCTATCTTTTATATGTTAAATCTTAATATTAATAACTAATTAATATATTAATAACAATAATACAATTAATAATAATAATAATAATAATAATAATAATAATAATAATAATAATAATAATAATAATAATAAATATTATAACAATTTAACACATAACTATGGAATATTAATAATATCTATAAATATAAACTTTATAGACTATAATATTTATTTAATTCACTAAATATGTAAATTATATATATATATACACCTCATTTATTAACTTACAATTATATATATAAATATTCGTTATTAATTTCCTTATGAAAGATATAATGAGTATTTCTAAATAATGAGATCAATTTCGTAAAAATATATAATTATAGATATACATATATATATTAAACATAATATATAATTACATTTTAATTACATGTTTCTATTACGTAACATAAATATATTAAATACATATTTAGAATTAAAGAAATCTAAATTATAGCATTATGTATATTCCAAGTAATATATAAAAGTATAATAATTTATTAATTTAAATTCAAGTTTACTAAATGTTCGTGAATCGTCAGGCATAAACAAAGGGTAACTATTTATCCAAATATAGATTTCAGACTTTCTAGACTCAACATTAAGGTTTTTGCTTATCATGTCGGAAACATATAGAGTTTAAGGTTTAAATTTGGTCGGAAATTTCCGGGTCGTTACAGTACCCACCCGTTAAAGAAATTTCGTCCCCGAAATTTGGCAGAGGTTGTCATAAATAACAATAGGAATGTTTTCATGACGAATATAAGGTAATAATAGAGTTTTATCATTATTGGAAGATATGGATAAAACGATTCGATCATGTGAAGCGCACGAGTGAAGTTATCACAAAAGAATGAAATGAGTGAATATGGAATTGTTTTTACCGATGACGTGGTTAGGATTAATTTCCAGAAATTAAGGGATCTAAAGAAAATCTTACATTATAAGATTTGGTTTTTCGGCGATCAAGATCTTCTTTGAGTTAATGCAGCAAATCGATTTTCATTTCTTTGTCGGATATTTTACTATAAAACTACCCCATTCGTTTCCTTATTTCCATATCCTACATCTCCTACTTTTCCTCCTCTAATTCATACATTAAGGTATTCTTTAAAATGCTTTATCCCGTTTTGATTTTTGTTATACTTCTAACTTTCATATTTTTCATTCTTCTCTTTCATTTACCACCAGAAGAATCTAGTCACTTTTATCATTTCCTTTGAATTATAATGTTTTTAATTCTCCCGTGTCTTTACGTTGCAATACGTATTGATATACACGGTTTGTAAATCCTGAGTGGGTGTTGGGTTTTATATCCTTTATTATTTTTCGGAGCTTCAGACTCTCGTTTTTTCTTCCCGACTTCGAGTCAAGCGAGTAACGGTCCGGAATTCGTAGGTATGAAATTCGAAATGAACATAGCTAATGCTCTAAGAAAGGAATGGTAATGGCACGATTTTTGATTTGTTAAATTACTAGAATACCCTAGAAAAGATAGAACTATCAAGACGATATGTTCCTAATACATTTGAGGATTGGATAGAATGTAAGAGCCGTGTAACATGGCACATGATGATGGTACTGTGAATCATCACATTCCATTAGAAACTTAACATGACTTACTGTAATATAATGAAGTTGATCAAGTTTCATTATATTATACTAATTCATGCATCAGTTCCCAATCACTACTTCAAAACATTCATGTTTAAACTCGAAGATTTTAGAACTTAGAAACTAACACAGTTTCTTTTATATTGTAACGCAGATATTACGGAGAGATACATGATCTCTGATAAAAATAGTTGTGAAAATATCTTCAGAAATATTGAGAATATTTATAATGAAAGGCATGATGATATCTTAGATTTTCTATCATCGTTGGATAACGAGGAAGATTTATCTGTGAAAGTTTAGAATGAGAAATAAGATGTTTGCTAATGATTTCAGCAGGCACAGAATCATTTGGATCCTTTGAAAACAGGTTCAGTTCTTGTGATTTATCCTCAGCCGCTTTCATACTTTGCTCAATCCATTTTCCAATTCCAACCCTTTCTATTTTTCTGAGCTTTACCAACACACTATACTTTATCATCAAACTGTTGACTGTTAAAGTCGTTTATGGTTTTTGCTGTTTCATCAGCATTCCAAGATCTACTTCGCAGTTCAGGGTGTTTTTCAAAAACTTCACGTTCGAAGTATGAAATTCTTAGGGATAGACGTTTTCGGTATAACTGGAAGAATTTCTACGAGATTTTCAAAATACTGATTGCGGATTTCGCCAAAGAGATAACGAGTTGCTGTTACATCTGCTGATGATGTTGTGAAATATAAAAGGTTCTCCAGTAACGACGGCGAAAGGACAAGGTATAAATATCGAGATTATAATAGGAGTAGTCTCTCTGAGAAGTCGAAGTGGAGCTGTGACAAAATTAGCTTCCTGAAAAGAAATTGTAGGGTTGTTTTTGCTAATAAATGACAAAGGATTCAGCACGATATGTGTTAAACTATGAATGTAGATTCGAAAGTTTTTCAGGTGCATAAATCTTTTCTTCTGTAGATGAAGTGCGGTTGGTTCATCTTTCCGATCGAGGTGTTTTCAAGAATCATGAAAAGTTGTGAATGCGAATTGTAATTGTCGAGATACGAATGAGGTTTAAGATAGAATCAAGTGGCAAACTTGAAGATTAGTTTAGTTTCATATGTTATAATTAATATTTTAATTCATTTTTCTTGTCCATAGTTAGCAGTCTATTAGTCCGATTGTCCAATGGTCCAATAGTTCAACAGTTCAATATATTCATATATAATTTAATATACATAATTAATACGTATCGTGACCCGTGTACCGGTTTCAGTGTCGATCACAACTCAAAGTATATATATATATTTTGGAATCAACTCCGACCCTGTATAGCCAACTCCCACCTTCACATATAGAGTGTCTATGGTTGTTCCAAAATATATATATAGATGGGTCAATATGATAAGTCGAAACCTTGCATACGTGTCCCGTTATTTAAAATGCGTAAAATAAATAAATATATATCATGACCCATTATACAACGTGTTGTCTCAGAATTAATCCGACGTATTGTTGTACATGTGTCCCGACAGTATGTACAGTGCAGAAATTTAAAATTTCGAGAATGTAAATTGCGATAAATTAAATGTTAATCAGTTAGCTGGGAACAGTTAGCCGGAACAGTTAGCGTGGAATCCTTAACAGATTTTTAATTAGTTAATTCGTGTGTTTCTAACAATTTTTAATTTGTCCAATATTTCTTCTTTATGCCACTTGTTGGATTCGGGTAGGTAAAATCCAAATATGAAATTTGAATAGAAATGGTTATTCTGTGGTGAACGAATACGTATATCGGTAGTTGTAAGTAGGATAGTAAATGATCGTTGAATCAGATTCGAAGAATGTACAGTGTAACTTATTAATGTGAATTCTAAATATTCCTCGGGTACTACCCACCAGTTAAAATATTTCATCATTAATAGTTCGTACGAAGGAATTTTTAATTACAACCTTTATGAAAATATACTTGCATATATATTTTCTTCAGATGTAATTATAAATTTAATGAGTTTATAGGATATTAAACTCATTTGATTTATGGTTATTACTAGATTACATGATCTCTAAAACATTAGAGATTACATAATCGTCATGTCGAACGAAGATAAATGAGATAGAATGATACGTAAAGAGAAGATAATTGGTGTAGATCGATGTGTAGAACGAAGTTCATACTCGAAGTACAGATGGTGATATTGAGGCGTGTAATGTTGATATTCGAGGTACAGGTTACGATGTTGAGGTTTACAACGTGGTTGTGGTATAGGGGTGATAAGGGTACTGTCGGCGTTGATGATGGTAGTATGGATTATGCTGCTGGTGCTGCTGCTGCTAGTGTTTGTAATCTTCACACCAGATTCTCCAAAGCCATTACTCGAGCATGTAGTTCGTTAACTTCTTATATTATGTCGGGATGATTGACGATTGAAAATAAGATTCGAAATATAGGATATTATATAATCGTGATAGGATATTCTAGAAATGAGAGGGTAAATGGTTTCTCGAACAGGTTCGCCGGTAAGTGCTTTCAAGTTCATTGTCAAGAGGGCAATTTGATGAATGAGAAGGATCTTCGATGTGAAATGATTTTTCGGATGTCGGATGATATCCTAGCTATATAGAATATCTATGTTTAATACCAAAGATTTCGTAAACTACAGAGAAATTTACGGCATATGTCAGGCAAGTCTACAGATGCGCTAGGATATGAATTTTGTCTATACACTATCGATGCACTAAATGCAGTAAGACGTGTCTAGACTAAAGAATGATAAGCAGGCAATTCCCTAAGGATGATAAGCAGATGATTTCCGACTAGATATGATAAGCAAAACTTTTGACATGTAAACACGGTCGAAGTCCAGACTCACTAATGTATCCTAACAACTACCAATTAGACACACTAATGGGAGACCTGGTTCGCTAAGACCAACGCTCTGATACCACATGTAACAACCCGTCCTTATCCACCTGGACGAAATCATCAACATCTGGTCCCATTGCGATGATCGACTCCAAGTAATGTCCTTATAATGAGCAAATGCACAGCGGAAGACTTAATTTGTACCTGAGAATAACATGCTTTAAAATGTCAACATAAAGTTGGTGAAATATAGGTTTTATTGCTAGCAGCGTTATAACTATGGACCACAAGGTTTCATGTTTATACATAATACACTCCTCGTGTATGAAAAGTCGTTGAGCACTTGGTAACCATACTTAACATTTAAATCACAGCAGCATATTCTTAAATAAACCCTACACCGTACCAAGTGTAGTAACGAAACGAAGTACTGTGCAACCGTTTAAAACTGGTCGTCCAGCCCGGTTGGGGTTGTCAGGCCCGATAGATCTATCAACAGGATTCGCGTTTACGCTCCTCACGTAAATATTAGCTACCAAGTATAAAGAAATATGCCATGGTACAACTCAACGTAGAATTTATTTTTGATCACTTGTGTCCATAACGTAAATCATTTATTAAAAACAGCGCATGTATTCTCAGCCCAAAATATTTAGAGTTTAAAAAGGGACTATATACTCACCTAATGTATTTTGTAGTAAAAATACATATAACATCATTTGAACAAATGTAGGGTTGGCCTCGGATTCACGAACCTATATCATTTGTTTATTTATTAATACACATATACCAACCAGTAAACAAGTATATATATATATATATATATATATATATATATATATATATATATATATATATATATATATATATATATATATATATATATATATATATTAATATTAATTACTGTACTTGTTATAATAATAATTTATATGTTATTTTAATTAATTGCAACTATTATATATATTTTAAATGGATAACTAATATTTATTATAAAAATATAGTTTTGTTAGAAAAATTCTTATATAAATAATTTTCATTGTAATAATAATGATAATAATATTGATAATAATAATAATACTAGAAGTATTATAATAACAAGATTAATATTAGAAATAAAATGATAGTAATAATAATATTGTAAAAATAATATTATTGTTAAAATTAATATTAATAATAATAATAATAATGAAATAATAATAATGAAAAATTGTAGTTTTTAATTGTGTTAATAATAATAATTGGTAACTTTTATTAGTAATAATGTTAATAATAATAATAGTAATAATAGTTATAACACAAATGATAATAAAATGTATACCCTTTTAATTGTTTTTCTGAAAAAAAAGACTCTGGACGGGACTCGAACCCAAGACCTCTCGTTCATACTAAACACCAACACAACCATCCGTCTACTTCTATTTTTCTGTTTAAACTCGACTGTATATTTTATTTAACCCGTTACATGCCTGTTTCATCTTCTTCTTTCCCAGATTAATCGACCCATTACTACAAGGGGATATACGGCCCAAATCATATTCCTAAGTCCAATAGAAAAAATATAGCCCGATAGCCAGTTATTATTTCGGTCCATTGGTGTAGTTTGTCCCCGAATAGAAACAGATACGTAGAAACAAGCTTATAGCCGCCACTTGACAGCTCACTCACCATTATCAATTTAATATTTTTAAAGAACCACTTTACCAGCACTTTTGATTATTTAATCGGGTTTCTTCATTCATCAATATCATTACGCTATGGTTACAGAAAAGAAGAAAATAAACAGCAACAGCAGCAACTAATAGTTCGTTGAGAGTGGTTCGTGGTGTCTTTTGGTGAGATGGTGGTGGTTTGACACCGTAACAGACAGGGAAGCAGAAGTAAAAAAAAAAATATAATTGTTGCAGCAGCAAGAAGGTTATGGCGAGTGGTGATTAGGGTTGTTGAGAGTGTCTTTTTGGGTTCCTTTGATCTCGAGCTTTAGATAAAAAAAAAATGGGTCGAAGCAGGGGTATCGCTCTATTCCAGTGTTTATGTTTATTTATTTTTTTTTCTGTGTAACTTCTTTCAGCGGTTTATAATCAATCTTTGGTACAAAAACTCGAATGATTCCTATAACTGAGATGAACGTATATGTATAAGGGATAGAGATCGACAATTGGTCACGGGCTCAATAGAAAAAGGAATAAACAGACAAAAAAAATAGGACAGCAGATATATACATATAGCTATGATTCCCGTAATTTATATATATATATATCTTTGTTTATATATATTTCGGTTTCTATATATCACAGTATATCTGTAACAAAAATCTATATATCCGATTTTTTTTTTTAAATGTCTATCTTTTATATGTTAAATCTTAATATTAATAACTAATTAATATATTAATAACAATAATACAATTAATAATAATAATAATAATAATAATAATAATAATAATAATAATAAATATTATAACAATTTAACACATAACTATGGAATATTAATAATCTCTATAAATATAAACTTTATAGATTACAATATTTATTTAATTCACTAAATATGTAAATTATATATATATACACCTCATTTATTAACTTACAATTATATATATAAATATTCGTTATTAATTTCCTTATGAAAGATATAATGAGTATTTCTAAATAATGAGATCAATTTCGTAAAAATATATAATTATAGATATACATATATATATTAAACATAATATATAATTACATTTTAATTACATGTTTCTATTACGTAACATAAATATATTAAATACATATTTAGAATTAAAGAAATCTAAATTATAGCATTATGTATATTCCAAGTAATATATAAAAGTATAATAATTTATTAATTTAAATTCAAGTTTACTAAATGTTCGTGAATCGTCAAGCATAAACAAAGGGTAACTATTTATCCAAATATAGATTTCAGACTTTCTAGACTCAACATTAAGGTTTTTGCTTATCGTGTCGGAAACATATAGAGTTTAAGGTTTAAATTTGGTCGGAAATTTCCGGGTCGTTACAGATACCAAGGAGTATCAACAATAATGAACGATGAAGTATTGATCCATAACTTCATTGATATTCTGCGAAGAATATGTGGTTTCAAAAAGTTTTAGAGATTTCTTATTCTAGCTCAAACCGAAAAGAAAATGAGATTAATATCATATTAACTCATTAAATTCATGATTTCATCTGAAGAAAATATATATGTATATATGTTTTCATAAAGATTGTAATTAAAAGTTCTTTTGTACAAAATATTAATGGTGAAATTTTTTTTTAACGGGTAGGTAATACCCGAGGAATAATTAGATTTCATCTTAATAAGTTACATTGTACATTCGTCGAAGCTATTCAACAGTCATTTACTATCCTACTTACAACCACCGATATACGTATCCGTTCACCGCAGAATAACCATTTTCATTCAATTTCATATTTGGATTTTGACTTCCCAGAATCCAACAAGTGGCATATGAAGAAAACATATGACAAAATAAAATCTGTTAGAAACAAACAAATTAACTATGAAAAATTTTGTTAAGAATCCACGCTAACTGTTCCAGCTAACTGTTCCTAGCTAACTGATTACATTTTCTTTATCGCAGTTTATTTATCGCAATTTAATTAACGCACTTTTATTTATCCTCATTTAATTTCTGTAATTATTTTACGCACTTTAAATATCGGGACACGTATACAATGTTTTGACATATCATATCGACGCATCTATATATATTATTTGGAATCACCATAGACACTCTATATGCAGTAATGATCGAGTTCACTATACAGGGTTGAGGTTGATTCTACAATAATATATATAGTTTGAGTTGTGATCGAGTCTGAGATGTATACGGGTCACGACACGTATTAATTAATTCGTATATTATATATTAAACTATATATGAATTATTGGACTGTTACTGTGGACTATCGAATGTGGACTAATGACATTGGACAATTAAAATGAATTAAAATATTGATTATAACATATGAAACTAAACATTTCTTCAAGATTGCCAATTGATTTCATCTTAAACCTCATTGTATCTCGACGATTACAATCAGCGTTCAAATCTATCATGATTCTTAAAAACACCTCAATCGAGAGGATAAACCAATCGCACTTCATCTACGGAAGAAAAGATTGATGCATATAGTTATGCACCTAAAAAACCCTCAGAAACTGAGTAAACGTTTGACACGTATCTGTTCTAGTTCCTTTGACATTGTTATTACCGAAAATCGTTTTGCAATCCCTTTCCAAAGTAGCTAATTTTGTCACAGCTCCAGCAAGTCAACTCCGACTTTTCATCCGAAACAACTTTATTATAACCGCAATATATATGCGTACTCTTTATTGTTACCGGGGAACCTTTTATATTCCACAATATTACCATCAGCGATTAATCATTCTAAAAACACAATTCTCCTGAAACTACCTCGGTTTGATAACCGATGACCCAGATCAGTTAACTTTGAAAATGCTGACGAAGCAGTATGTTGTAGATGATCTTAATGGCCAAAAGTTTGATGATAAAGAAAGGAGTGTTAGGAACACTCGATAGAAAATTTAGTACCGAAAAGCAGATTATGCGAAACTATGAAGAAAGTCGTGGACAAATCACAAAGAATAAGTTTGCCTTCAAAGAATCCAAATGATTCTGTGCCTGCTGAAATCGTTAGCAAACATCTTATTTCTCATTCTAAACCTTCACAGACAAATCTTCTTCATCATCCATTGATATTAGAAATTCTAAGATATTCTCGTATGTTCTATTATAAATATCCTCCATATTTCTGGCGATATTTTCACAACTATTCTTATCTGAGATTATTTATCTCTCCGTAATATCTGCAACATAAAAGAAACTGTGTTAGTTTCTAAATTCTAAAATCTTCGAGTTTAAAATATGAATGTTTTGAAGTAGTGTTGGGAACTGAAGCATGGATTAGTATAATATAATGACACTTCATCAATGTCATTATATTACAGTAAGTCATGCTGAGTTTCTAATGAAGCATGATGATTCACAGTACCGTCATCATGTGCCATTTACACGACTCTTACATTCTATCTAATCTCTAAACATATCAAGAGAATATTTTTCTGGATGACTCGGTCTTCTCCAGGGTATTCTGGTAATTTAACAAATCAAAATCGTTCTATTACCATTTTCTTCTTAGAGCATTAGCTATGTTCATTCTGAATTTCATATCTACGAATTTCGGACCATTACTCGCTTGACTCGAAGTCGGGTAGAGAAAACGAAAGCATGAAGCTCTGAAAAATAATGAAGAATATAAACTCCGATAATAACCCCGAAATTACAAACCGTGTATATCGATGCAGATAGAAATATAGAGACACGGGAGAATTAGAAACACTATAAACACAAGAGTATAGTAGAAGTAAATAGATTCTTCTGGTGGTAGATGAAAAAGAAGAATGACAGATATAAAAGTTAGGAGTATATCAAGAATCAGGACTGGATGGAGCATATTGATGAATGCTTTAAAGTAAGAATCAAGGGAGAAAGAATAGAAGGTGTGAGTTGTGGAAAATAAGGAAACGAAGGGGTGAATTTATAGTGAAATATCCGACAGAGCAATCGAAACAGATTATTGCATATAATCAAAGAAGATCCTGATTTCCTTAATCACCAAAGAACCAAATCTTATTACGTAAGATTCTCTTTAAATCCCTTAAATCCCTTAAATCCCGGAAATCAATCATAACTACGTCATCGGTTAAGACGAATATATTTTTCTCATCTCACTCTTTTACGATAGTCTCATTTATATTCTTCGCATAATCGAATCGTTTTATCTACATTACTCAATGATGATAAAACTCCATTATCACCTTATATTTGTCATGAAAACCTTCTTATTGTTATCCATAACAACCTCTATCAAATTTCGGGGACGAAATTTCTTTAACGGGTAGGTACTGTAATGACCCAAAATTTTCCGACCAAATTATACTTATGAGATTAATATTTACATAAATTAAACGATACCAACATGATAAGCAATCCAAATTTTTGAGACTTGTGTTTTTGAAAAGAGTTTTACACAACGTTTTACCGTCCAATATGACCGATGATATCACGAACTATATAACATACGATAATTATACGTTTGTGTATATATATGTATTTATATATATATATATATTTAACATGATCTAAGGATGGTTTAACATCTCATTGTGTACTAATGACAATGAGTTATAAGTATATTTTGAAACTACTAACTTAAGTTTTCAAAATGATAACTATACGTAACATTCTTTGATATATATACTTATAATCTATAATGCTTATACATGTATAGTATATATAATATATTTAATTACTTTTTAAGGACTTAAATACATAAAACAATATAAGTATATTCACAAAAGATAGCTATATTTGAATTCTCGTTCCGTTTCCTCAAGATTTCTATACGTATATCTAGGGTATATGTACCCGTATCATACCCAGCTTCTATACATATTTACTATTGGTATATACACATCAAATCAACATCCTAATCAACATTATTACTGCCCTAGATATGAGGTAACTAGGATTTGTCAAGTAGTATGAATTATTAGTAAGCAAACAAAATTAGGAATCCTTTTCTTTCTTTATAAACTAAAAACGTTTTTATAAATGAACACCATTTCTTCACTTCATTTTCTCATACCTACACCCTCATTTCTCTCTCAAAATACTCCTAACTTCATACTTGATCATCTCCAAGCATTTTTTCCATCATTTAGCTTCAATTACAAGCCTTAAACACCATAAGAAAACTCTTTCAAGAACATATCAAAATAACCACCCATTTGAAGAAGTTTACTTCCAACCTTTTGATCTAACTCCACCACTCTTTGATTCCAAGATTATTTCTTATCTTTTGCAGTAACTTTGTCCAAGTAACTTGAGGTAGTAACCTTGTTCATAATCTTATTCAATTCATATTCATATAGCTATCTTATTTTGTGGTATAAAATTTTAACAACAAGAACATAGTTTGAATGATTTCAAACTTGTTCGCAAACTAAATAGATCCTTCTAACTTGACTTTTAAAACACTTCAAGACCTGTAATATATCATAATGATATGCTAACCTAACAAGATATAACTTGGTTTTACAAAGAACATCTTAAAAACTGAATCTACGTCGTCGGAGTGCAACCGGGGGCTGTTTTGGGTTGGATAATTAAAAACCATCTTGAACTTTGAATTGGAAGTTCATGTTATTGAAAAATGATATTTCTTATGAATATGTTAACACATAAAAATTTCATGGTTTAACTCAAAGTGTAAGTATTTTTAGAAAAATGATCATTAAATGTTGTTTTTATGATGGAAAATGATCACTTTCATAATTTTCACCAAAGTTTGACCTATAACCTATGATTTTGAATACAAACTAAGGTATTTTCAGTTCACATTCTTAAAATTTGACTCGATCCAAGGAAGTGGCAAGTTGAACCAACAAAAACGGAGTTGTAATGAAGAAACTACGACTAAAACAAGATTGGGTATCCGAAGCTAGTTTAGCTACGAAAATATTTGGAGAAAAAGTAAATTAATCAAATCTTTTCTAATTAATATGATATTTTATATATAATTACTTATGATTTGATTTTATATATTTCAGGACCACCCGTAAACAACACGAGAAGATTAATCATAAGACCTCATGATTGTACGCAACACGTCATTTGACAACACGGTACTTTATGTACGCAACACGTCATTTGACAACATGGTACCATGGGTCGAGATTAATTCTGATTAATACGAATACGATGGGGTCTTTATTTATTTTATTTAAGCAACTAATTGTGGACCACTAACATCGGACTGCTAACTACGGACTAAGAAAATATTAAAAGTATTAAAAGTATATATATATGTAACGATTACTTAAAAAGAAAATATGTTGATATATTATATATATGGTTAGGTTCGTGATATCTATCGGAGACCAAGTCGAATTAAATACCTTCAAGGCAAAAGTGAGTTTCATTTGCTCCCTTTTTAATTGCTTTTGCAATATATATTTTTGGGCTGAGAATACACGCGCTACTTTTATAAATGTTTACAAAATAGACACAAGTACTTAAAAATATATTCTACGTTGAGTTGTACCACTGGCATATTTCCCTGTAGCTTGGTAACTACTAATTACATGGGTATTGTAAACGCGAATCCTGTTGATAGATCTATCGGGCCTGACAACCCCAACCGGACTGGACGACCAGTATTCAACGGTTGCACAGTACTTCGTTTTGGTGACTACACTTGGTACGGTGTAGTGAGATTTCATAATAAAGGGAATATGTGACGTTGATTAAATGTTAAGTATGGTTACCAAGTGCTCAACCACTTAGAATGCTTTACATACACTTGCGAGTGTATTATGTTTATGATTATGAAATCTTGTGGTCTATTAACATATTGAAATGATTGTTATGATAAACCTATGAACTCACCAACCTTTTGGTTGACACTTTAAAGCATGTTTATTCTCAGGTACGAATTAAGTCTTCCGCTGTGCATTTGCTCAATATAAGGACACTACTTGGAGCCGATCATCACAATGGGACCAAATGTTAATGACTTCGTCCAGGTGGATTAGGACGGGTCCTTTCAGATGGGCAGAGCGAAAGGACGATACAAACGCTTGAAGACATGCTACGAGCATGTGTTATTGATTTTGGAAACAGTTGGGATCGACATCTACCGTTAGCAGAATTTTCCTACAACAACAGCTACTATTCAAGCATTGAGATGGCACCGTTTGAAGTACTTTATGGTAGAAAGTGCAGGTCTCCGATTTGTTGGAGTGAAGTGGGGGATAGACAGATTACGGGTCCGGAGATAATACAAGAAACTACCGAGAAGATCATCCAAATTCAACAACGGTTGAAAACAGCCCAAAGTCGACAAAAGAGCTACGCTGACATTAAAAGAAAAGATATAGAATTTGAAATTGGAGAGATGGTCATGCTTAAAGTTGCACCTTGGAAAGGCGTTGTTCGATTTGGTAAATGAGAGAAATTAAATCCAAGGTATATTGGACCATTCAAGATTATTGATCGTGTCGGACCAGTAGCTTACCGACTTGAGTTACCTCAACAACTCGCGGCTGTACATAACACTTTCCATGTCTCGAATTTGAAGAAATGTTTTGCTAAAGAAGATCTCACTATTCCGTTGGACGAAATCCAAATCAATGAAAAACTTCAATTCATTGAAGAACCCGTCGAAATAATGGATCATGAGGTTAAGAGACTTAAGCAAAACAAGATACCGATTGTTAAGGTTCGATGGAATGCTCATAGAGGACCCGAGTTCACCTGGGAGCGTGAAGATCGGATGAAGAAGAAATACCCGCATCTATTTCCAGAAGATTCATCAACACCTTCAACAGCTTAAAATTTCGGGACGAAATTTATTTAACGGGTAGGTACTGTAGTGACCCGAACTATTCCATGTTTATATATATTAATTGAGATTGATATTTACATGATTAAATGTTTCCAACATGTTAAGCAATCAAACTTGTTAAGACTTGATTAATTGAAATATGTTTCATATAGACAATTGACCACCCAAGTTGACTGGTGATTCACGAACGTTAAAACTTGTAAAAACTATATGATGACATATATATGGATATATATATAGTTAACATGATATTATGATAAGTAAACATATCATTAAGTATATTAACAATGAACTACATATGTAAAAACAAGACTACTAACTTAATGATTTTTAAACGAGACATATATGTAACGATTATCGTTGTAAAGACATTTAATGAATATATATCATATTAAGAGATATTCATACATGATAATATCATGATAATATAATAATTTAAAATCTCATTTGATATTATAAACATTGGGTTAACAACACTTAACAAGATCGTTAACCTAAAGGTTTCAAAACAACACTTACATGTAACGACTAACGATGACTTAACGACTCAGTTAAAATGTATATACATGTAGTGTTTTAATATGTATTTATACACTTTTGAAAGACTTCAATACACTTATCAAAATACTTCTACTTAACAAAAATTCTTACAATTACATCCTCGTTCAGTTTCATCAACAATTCTACTCGTATGCACCCGTATTCGTACTCGTACAATACACAGCTTTTAGATGTATGTACTATTGGTATATACACTCCAATGATCAGCTCTTAGCAGCCCATGTAAGTCACCTAACACATGTGGGAACCATCATTTGGCAACTAGCATGAAATATCTCATAAAATTACAAAAATATGAGTAATCATTCATGACTTATTTACATGAAAACAAAATTACATATCCTTTATAAAATCAAGTTCTAGTTACATAAAATCAAGAATACTTTCAAGTTTGCTAGCTCACTTCCAATCTTGTAAGGTGATCATCCAACCTCAAGAAATCTTTGTTTCTTACAGTAGGTTATCATTCTAATACAAGGTAATAATCATATTCAAACTTTGGTTCAATTTCTATAACTATAACAATCTTATTTCAAGTGATGATCTTACTTGAACTTGTTTTCGTGTCATGATTCTGCTTCAAGAACTTCGAGCCATCCAAGGATCCGTTGAAGCTAGATCCATTTTTCTCTTTTCCACTAGGTTTATCCAAGGAACTTAAGGTAGTAATGATGTTCATAACATCATTCGATTCATACATATAAAGCTATCTTATTCGAAGGTTTAAACTTGTAATCACTAGAACATAGTTTAGTTAATTCTAAACTTGTTCACAAACAAAAGTTAATCCTTCTAACTTGACTTTTAAAATCAACTAAACACATGTTCTATATCTATATGATATGCTAACTTAATGATTTAAAACCTGGAAACACGAAAAATACTGTAAAACCGAATTTACGCCGTCGTAGTTGTAGTGACCCGAACTTTTCCATGTTTATATATATTAATTGAGATTGATATTTACATGATTAAATGTTTCCAACATGTTAAGCAATCAAACTTGTTAAGACTTGATTAATTGAAATATGTTTCATATAGACAATTGACCACCCAAGTTGACCGGTGATTCACGAACGTTAAAACTTGTAAAAACTATATGATGACATATATATGTATATATATATAGTTACCATGATACTATGATAAGTAAACATATCATTAAGTATATTAACAATGAACTACATATGTAAAAACAAGACTACTAACTTAATGATTTTTAAATGAGACATATATGTAACGATTATCGTTGTAATGACATTTAATGTATATATATCATATTAAGAGATATTCAAACATGATAATATCATGATAATATAATAATTTAAATTCTCATTTGATATTATAAACATTGGGTTAACAGCATTTAACAAGATCGTTAACCTAAAGGTTTCAAAACAACACTTACATGTAACGACTAACGATGACTTAACGACTCAGTTAAAATGTATATACATGTAGTGTTTTAATATGTATTTATACACTTTTGAAAGACTTCAATACACTTATCAAAATACTTCTACTTAACAAAAATGCTTACAATTACATCCTCGTTCAGTTTCATCAACAATTCTACTCGTATGCACCCGTATTCGTACTCGTACAATACACAGCTTTTAGATGTATGTACTATTGGTATATACACTCCAATGATCAGCTCTTAGCAGCCCATGTGAGTCACCTAACACATGTGGGAACCATCATTTGGCAACTAGCATGAAATATCTCATAAAATTACAAAAATATGAGTAATCATTCATGACTTATTTACATGAAAACAAAATTACATATCCTTTATATCTAATCCATACACCAACGACCAAAAACACCTACAAACACTTTCATTCTTCAATTTTCTTCATCTAATTGATCTCTCTCAAGTTCTATCTTCAAGTTCTAAGTGTTCTTCATATATTCTACTAGTTCTAGTTACATAAAATCAAGAATACTTTCAAGTTTGCTAGCTCACTTCCAATCTTGTAAGGTGATCATCCAACCTCAAGAAATCTTTGTTTCTTACAGTAGGTTATCATTCTAATACAAGGTAATAATCATATTCAAACTTTGGTTCAATTTCTATAACTATAACAATCTTATTTCAAGTGATGATCTTACTTGAACTTGTTTTCGTGTCATGATTCTGCTTCAAGAACTTCGAGCCATCCAAGGATCCGTTGAAGCTAGATCCATTTTTCAATTTTCCAGTAGGTTTATCCAAGGAACTTAAGGTAGTAATGATGTTCATAACGTCATTCGATTCATACATATAAAGCTATCTTATTCGAAGGTTTAAACTTGTAATCACTAGAACATAGTTTAGTTAATTCTAAACTTGTTCGCAAACAAAAGTTAATCCTTCTAACTTGACTTTTAAAATCAACTAAACACATGTTCTATATCTATATAATATGCTAACTTAATGATTTAAAACCTGGAAACACAAAAAACACCGTAAAACCAGATTTACGCCGTCGTAGTAACACAGCGGGCTGTTTTGGGTTAGTTAATTAAAAACTATGATAAACTTTGATTTAAAAGTTGTTATTATGAGAAAATGATTGTTATTATGAACATGAAACTATATCCAAAAATTATGGTTAAACTCAAAGTGGAAGTATGTTTTCTAAAATGGTCATCTAGACGTCGTTCTTTCGACTGAAATGACTACCTTTACAAAAATGACTTGTAACTTATTTTTCCGACTATAAACCTATACTTTTTCTATTTATATTCATAAAATAGAGTTCAATATGAAACCATAGCAATTTGATTCACTCAAAACGGATTTAAAATGAAGAAGTTATGAGTAAAACAAGATTGGATAATTTTTCTCATTTTAGCTACGTGAAAATTGGTAACAAATCTATTCCAACCATAACTTAATCAACTTGTATTGTATATTATGTAATCTTGAGATACCATAGACACGTATACAACGTTTCGACCTATCATGTCGAAACATCTATATATATTTCGGAACAACCATAGACACTCTATATGTGAATGTTGGAGTTAGCTATACAGGGTTGAGGTTGATTCCAAAATATATATAGTTTGAGTTGTGATCAATACTGAGATACGTATACACTGGGTCGTGGATTGATCAAGATAATATTTATCGATTTATTTCTGTACATCTAACGGTGGACAACTAGTTGTAGGTTACTAACGAGGACAGCTGACTTAATAAACTTAAAACATCAAAATATATTAAAAGTGTTGTAAATATATTTTGAACATACTTTGATATATATGTATATATTGTCATAGGTTTGTGAATCAACCAGTGGCCAAGTCTTACTTCCCGACGAAGTAAAAATCTGTGAAAGTGAGTTATAGTCCCACTTTTAAAATCTAATATTTTTGGGATGAGAATAAATGCAGGTTTTATAAATGATTTACAAAATAGACACAAGTACGTGAAACTACATTCTATGGTTGAATTATCGAAATCGAATATGCCCCTTTTTTATTAAGTCTGGTAATCTAAGAATTAGGGAACAGACACCCTAATTGACGCGAATCCTAAAGATAGATCTATTGGGCCTAACAAACCCCATCCAAAGTACCGGATGCTTTAGTACTTCGAAATTTATATCATATCCGAAGGGTGTCCCGGAATGATGGGGATATTCTTATATATGCATCTTGTTAATGTCGGTTACCAGGTGTTCACCATATGAATGATTTTTATCTCTATGTATGGGATGTGTATTGAAATATGAAATCTTGTGGTCTATTATTATGATTTGATATATATAGGTTAAACCTATAACTCACCAACATTTTTGTTGACGTTTTAAGCATGTTTATTCTCAGGTGATTATTAAGAGCTTCCGCTGTCGCATACTTAAATAAGGACGAGATTTGGAGTCCATGCTTGTATGATATTGTGTAAAAACTGCATTCAAGAAACTTATTTTGTTGTAACATATTTGTATTGTAAACCATTATGTAATGGTCGTGTGTAAACAGGATATTTTAGATTATCATTATTTGATAATCTACGTAAAGCTTTTTAAACCTTTATTGATGAAATAAAGGTTATGGTTTGTTTTAAAATGAATGCAGTCTTTGAAAAACGTCTCATATAGAGGTCAAAACCTCGCAACGAAATCAATTAATATGGAACGTTTTTAATCAATAAGAACGGGACATTTCAGTTGGTATCCGAGCGTTGGTCTTAGAAAACCAGAATTTTGCATTAGTGTGTCTTATCGAGTTTGTTAGGATGCATTAGTGAGTCTGGACTTCGACCGTATTTACTTGAAAAATGATTGCTTAACAAATTTTGTTGGAAACTATATATTTTTAACATGTGAATATTATGTGATATATTAATCTCTTAACGCGTTTGATATTATGTGATAGATGTCTACCTCTAGAACAAGTCCCATTGACTCACCTAATAATAATGAAGAGTCAAATGTAAATTGGAATGATTCATGGACTGATTCACAAGTTCCCGAAGAGGAACCGGAAGAAGAGTCGGAACCGGAAGAAGAATCGGAACCGGAAGAAGAATCGAAACCGGATGAAGAAGTAGAACCAGTGGGGGAAATAATAAAACGGTTAAGTAAAAGAAAATCCTCAACCAATCGACCAAGGTTAATTATGGTCAATGGTGTTTCCGCCAAGGAAGCAAAATATTGGGAGGATTACAAATTCTCCGATGAATCGGATTCCGACGAGAATTCCGATGATGTTATAGAAATTACCCCAACTGAATTTAAAAAGGCAAAAGAAAATAATAAGGGAAAGGGCATAAAAATAGAGAAATCTAATTCCAATCCCGATGAAATTTATATGTATCGTCAACCCCCGAAGTCCTTAAGTTGTAACAATGACCCGGGAACCTCTAAACCACCAGGTTTTTCTAAACCATTGTGGAAAATGACAGTTAGTATTAGGGGAACATCATATATCCCTAGAAACTTGGCAAAATGAACCAAAACCGAAGAAGAAGAAACGAGCGAGTCGGAATAAGATAGTTGTATTCGTGTGGTGTAATATATGTAATATAGTGTGCTTATGCTTTATGATATATGTAAAAATTGCTTGTATTAATAAGTATTTTTTTATGAATCTAACTCTTGTCTATTTTACAGTTTAAAAACACAAAATGGATAGACAACCCAATATTTTAAGAGACCTACCCGTAGACATGATTGATGAAATCTTGTCTAGAGTCGGTCAGAATTCCTCGGCACAACTATTTAAGGCGAGATCAGTTTGTAAGACATTCGAAGAACGTTCCAAGAATGTCTTGGTTTATAAGAGACTTTCGTTTGAAAGATGGGGGATATCACATTGGGAAACCCATAAGTTACGATGTGTTTACTTTTACGCATATATTGCGGGGAACCCAAATGCTATTTTACGCAACGGGTTAAGAAATTATTTTGACTCAATATATCCGAATATTGGACTTCGTGATTTAGAAAAAGCGGCTAACATGCAACATAAAGAAGCATGTTATGCTTACGGATTAGTAATGTTCGCTTCTCACCAAAGTGAGAACAAGAACATCGGGCTACAACTATTAAACAAAACGTTTCCACAAGTGACGGAGTCGGTAATTGGGGTAAGAAATGAGGTTTTTAGATTGTTACGGGACTGTTGGACATTACGTAACCCTCGTCCCTTTGACGACGTTACAACACGCTGTCTTATCAACGGCCATAACGGTTATGTTCCACAAGACCAAGGATGGGAAGTAATCCTAGTAAAACCAGAATGCATGACTTGTTTCTGGACGTATGAATTACGTGTCTTTATTGCCTTTGCTGAACGACTTATGTACTAGCTAGAATTATCTTCATAACCATCTTGTATCAAATTTATTATGTGCTATATTTCATGCTATATGTAAAATAAGCGGTATTGTAAGTTTGTAAAATATTGTGTAAAAGTTTGAACGCGAAATATTATTATAATCAGTTTTTCATATAGAATTGTAGTAGTTGAATTGTATATTAGCTACTAAGTATGAACTTAACGGGTAGGTACTACCCGAATATAAACTTATAAAACGCTAATATGTAGAAAAAGATTTTATAAATGAGTTCATATTATGCTACGAGATACTTTTGACTACTCTTAATATTCTGTATGATTAACTTGTTCCATTTGACTATTTTGAAGGAAATGGCACCGACTACTCGACACACCGTGAATATGAATGAAGAGGAATTCCGTACTTTTCTAGCTTCAAACATAGCCGCAGTACAGGCTGCGCTACATACCAACAATAACCTTGGATCTAGCAGTACAGGAAATCGTGTAGGATGCACCTACAAAGAATTCACTGCCTGCAAACCTTTGGAATTTGATGGAACCGAAGGACCGATCGGATTGAAACGGTGGACCGAGAAGGTCGAATCGGTGTTTGCCATAAGTAAGTGTACTGAAGAGGACAAAGTGAAGTACGCTACACATACCTTCACAGGTTCTGCGTTAACATGGTGGAATACCTATCTAGAGCAAGTGGGACAAGACGATGCGTACGCACTACCGTGGTCAGCATTCAAGCACTTGATGAACGAGAAGTACCATCCCAGAACCGAGGTCAATAAGCTCAAGACAGAACTTAGAGGGTTACGAACCCAAGGATTTGATATTACCACGTACGAAAGACGATTCACAGAATTGTGCCTATTGTGTCCGGGAGCATTCGAAGATGAGGAAGAGAAGATCGACGCGTTTGTGAAAGGATTACCAGAAAGAGTCCAAGAAGATATAAGTTCACACGAGCCCGCCTCTATACAACAGGCATGTAGAATGGCTCACAAACTAGTGAACCAGATTGAAGAAAGAATTAAAGAACAGACTGCTGAAGAGGCCAATGTGAAGCAAGTCAAAAGAAAGTGGGAGGAAAACGGTGATAAGAATCACCAATACAACAACAACAGCAATTACAACAATAATCGCAACAATTATCCCAACAATCGCAACATCAATCGCAAATACAACAAACGGCCCAACAACAACAACAACAACAACAACAACAACAACAACAACAACAACAACAACAACAACTACAACAATCATCCCAACAACAATAATAACCGCAACAACAACAACAATCAGAAGCAGCTATGCCAAAGGTGTGAAAAGTATCACTCGGGGTTCTGCACCAAATTTTGCAACAAGTGTAAAATAAATGGTCATAGCGCGGCAAAGTGTGAGGTCTACGGACCAGGGGTTAATAGAACGAAAGGAACAAATGGTGTCGGAATGAGTAATGGCGGAGCAAGTAGTGTCGGAGCAAGTTATGCCAATGTAGTTTGTTATAAATGTGGAAAACCGGGCCACATTATTAGAAATTTCCCGAACCAGGAGAACACGAATGGACAAGGCCGCGGAAGAGTTTTCAATATTAATGCGGCAGAGGCACAGGAAGACCCGGAGCTTGTTACGGGTACGTTTCTTATTGACAATAAATCTACTTACGTTTTATTTGATTCGGGTGCTGATAGAAGCTATATGAGTAGAGATTTTTGTGCTAAATTAAGTTGTCCATTGACGCCTTTGGATAGTAAATTTTTACTCGAATTAGCAAATGGTAAATTAATTTCAGCAGATAATATATGTCGGAATCGAGAAATTAAACTGGTTAGCGAAACATTTAAGATTGATTTGATACCAGTAGAGTTAGGGAGTTTTGATGTGATAATCGGTATGGACTGGTTGAAAGAAGTGAAAGCAGAGATCGTCTGTTACAAAAATGCGTTTCGCATTATACGAGAAAAAGGAAAACCCTTAATGGTGTACGGAGAAAAGGGCAACACGAAGCTACATCTTATTTGTAATTTGAAGGCACAAAAACTAATAAGAAAAGGTTGCTATGCTGTTCTAGCACACGTCGAGAAAGTACAAACTGAAGAAAAGAGCATCAATGATGTTCCCATTGCAAAAGAATTTCCCGATGTATTTCCGAAAGAATTACCGGGATTACCCCCACATCGATCCGTTGAATTTCAAATAGATCTTGTACCAGGAGCTGCACCAATAGCTCGTGCTCCTTACAGACTCGCACCCAGCGAGATGAAAGAACTGCAAAGCCAATTACAAGAACTTTTAGAGCGTGGTTTCATTCGACCAAGCACATCACCGTGGGGAGCTCCTGTTTTGTTTGTCAAGAAGAAAGATGGTACATTCAGGTTGTGTATCGACTACCGAGAGTTGAACAAACTTACCATCAAGAACCGCTACCAACTACCGAGAATCGACGACTTATTTGATCAACTACAAGGCTCGTCTGTTTATTCAAAGATTGACTTACGTTTCGGGTATCATCAAATGCGGGTGAAAGAAGATGATATTCAAAAGACTACTTTCAGAACACGTTACGGTCATTACGAGTTTATGGTCATGCCGTTTGGTTTAACTAATGCACCAGCTGTGTTCATGGACCTTATGAACCGAGTGTGTGGACCATACCTTGACAAGTTTGTCATTGTTTTCATTGATGACATACTTATTTACTCAAAGAATGACCAAGAACACGGTGAACATTTGAGAAAGGTGTTAGAAGTATTGAGGAAGGAAGAATTGTACGCTAAGTTTTCAAAGTGTGCATTTTGGTTGGAAGAAGTTCAATTCCTCGGTCACATAGTGAACAAAGAAGGTATTAAGGTGGATCCGGCAAAGATAGAAACTGTTGAAAAGTGGGAAACCCCGAAAACTCCGAAACACATACGCCAGTTTTTAGGACTAGCTGGTTACTACAGAAGGTTCATCCAAGACTTTTCCAGAATAGCAAAACCCTTGACTGCATTAACGCATAAAGGGAAGAAATTTGAATGGAATGATGAACAAGAGAAAGCGTTTCAGTTATTGAAGAAAAAGCTAACTACGGCACCTATATTGTCATTGCCTGAAGGGAATGATGATTTTGTGATTTATTGTGACGCATCAAAGCAAGGTCTCGGTTGTGTATTAATGCAACGAACGAAGGTGATTACTTATGCGTCTAGACAATTGAAGATTCACGAACAAAATTATACGACGCATGATTTGGAATTAGGAGCGGTTGTTTTTGCATTAAAGACTTGGAGGCACTACTTATATGGGGTCAAAAGTATTATATATACCGACCACAAAAGTCTTCAACACATTTTTAATCAGAAACAACTGAATATGAGGCAGCGTAGGTGGATTGAATTATTGAATGATTACGACTTTGAGATTCGTTACCACCCAGGGAAGGCAAATGTGGTAGCCGATGCCTTGAGCAGGAAGGACAGAGAACCCATTCGAGTAAAATCTATGAATATAATGATTCATAATAACCTTACTACTCAAATAAAGGAGGCGTAACAAGGAGTTTTAAGAGAGGGAAATTTAAAGGATGAAATACCCAAAGGATCAGAGAAGCATCTTAATATTCGGGAAGACGGAACCCGGTATAGGGCTGAAAGGATTTGGGTACCAAAATTTGGAGATATGAGAGAAATGGTACTTAGAGAAGCTCATAAAACCAGATACTTAATACATCCTGGAATGGGGAAGATGTACAAGGATCTCAAGAAACATTTTTGGTGGCCGGGTATGAAAGCCGATGTTACTAAATACGTAGGAGAATGTTTGACGTGTTCTAAGGTCAAAGCTGAGCATCAGAAACCATCAGGTCTACTTCAACAACCCGAAATCCCGGAATGGAAATGGGAAAACATTACCATGGATTTCATCACTAAATTGCCAAGGACTGAAAGTGGTTTTGATACTATTTGGGTAATAGTTGATCGTCTCACCAAATCAGCACACTTCCTGCCAATAAGAGAAGATGACAAGATGGAGAAGTTAGCACGACTGTATTTGAAGGAAGTCGTCTCCAGACATGGAATACCAATCTCTATTATCTCTGATAGGGATGGCAGATTTATTTCAAGATTCTGGCAGACATTACAGCAAGCATTAGGAACTCGTCTAGACATGAGTTCTGCCTATCATCCACAAACTGATGGGCAGAGCGAAAGGACGATACAAACGCTTGAAGACATGCTACGAGCATGTGTTATTGATTTCGGAAACAGTTGGGATCTACATCTACCGTTAGCAGAATTTTCCTACAACAACAGCTACCATTCAAGCATTGAGATGGCGCCGTTTGAAGCACTTTATGGTAGAAAGTGCAGGTCTCCAATTTGTTGGAGTGAAGTAGGGGATAGACAGATTACGGGTCCGGAGATTATACAAGAAACTACCGAGAAGATCATCCAAATTCAACAACGGTTGAAAACCGCCCAAAGTCGACAAAAGAGCTAAGCTGACATTAAAAGAAAAGATATAGAATTTGAAATTGGAGAGATGGTCATGCTTAAAGTTGCACCTTGGAAAGGCGTTGTTCGATTTGGTAAACGAGGGAAATTAAATCCAAGGTATATTGGACCATTCAAGATTATTGATCGTGTCGGACCAGTAGCTTACCGACTTGAGTTACCTCAACAACTCGCGGCTGTACATAACACTTTCCACGTCTCGAATTTGAAGAAATGTTTTGCTAAAGAAGATCTCACTATTCCGTTAGATGAAATCCAAATCAACGAAAAACTTCAATTCATCAAAGAACCCGTCGAAATAATGGATCGTGAGGTTAAAAGACTTAAGCAAAACAAGATACCAATTGTTAAGGTTCGATGGAATGCTCGTAGAGGACCCGAGTTCACCTGGGAGCGTGAAGATCAGATGAAGAAGAAATACCCGCATCTATTTCCAGAAGATTCGTCAACACCTTCAACAGCTTAAAATTTCGGGACGAAATTTATTTAACGGGTAGGTACTGTAGTGACCCGAACTTTTCCATGTTTATATATATTAATTGAGATTGATATTTACATGATTAAATGTTTCCAACATGTTAAGCAATCAAACTTGTTAAGACTTGATTAATTGAAATATGTTTCATATAGACAATTGACCACCCAAGTTGACCGGTGATTCACGAACGTTAAAACTTGTAAAAACTATATGATGACATATATATGGATATATATATAGTTAACATGATACTATGATAAGTAAACATATCATTAAGTATATTAACAATGAACTACATATGTAAAAACAAGACTACTAACTTAATGATTTTTAAACGAGACATATATGTAACGATTATCGTTGTAAAGACATTTAATGTATATATATCATATTAAGAGATATTCAAACATGATAATATCATGATAATATAATAATTTAAAATCTCATTTGATATTATAAACATTGGGTTAACAGCATTTAACAAGATCGTTAACCTAAAGGTTTCAAAACAACACTTACATGTAACGACTAACGATGACTTAACGACTCAGTTAAAATGTATATACATGTAGTGTTTTAATATGTATTTATACACTTTTGAAAGACTTCAATACACTTATCAAAATACTTCTACTTAACAAAAATGCTTACAATTACATCCTCGTTCAGTTTCATCAACAATTCTACTCGTATGCACCCGTATTCGTACTCGTACAATACATAGCTTTTAGATGTATGTACTATTGGTATATACACTCCAATGATCAGCTCTTAGAAGCCCATGTGAGTCACCTAACACATGTAGGAACCATCATTTGGAAACTAGCATGAAATATCTCATAAAATTACAAAAATATGAGTAATCATTCATGACTTATTTACATGAAAACAAAATTACATATCCTTTATATCTAATCCATACACCAACGACCAAAAACACCTAAAAACACTTTCATTCTTCAATTTTCTTCATCTAATTGATCTCTCTCAAGTTCTATCTTCAAGTTCTAAGTGTTCTTCATATATTCTACAAGTTCTATTTACATAAAATCAAGAATACTTTCAAGTTTGCTAGCTCACTTCCAATCTTGTAAGGTGATCATCCAACCTCAAGAAATCTTTGTTTCTTACAGTAGGTTATCATTTAATACAAGGTAATAATCATATTCAAACTTTGGTTCAATTTCTATAACTATAACAATCTTATTTCAAGTGATGATCTTACTTGAACTTGTTTTCGTGTCATGATTCTGCTTCAAGAACTTCGAGCCATCCAAGGATCCGTTGAAGCTAGATCCATTTTTCAATTTTCCAATAGGTTTATCCAAGGAACTTAAGGTAGTAATGATGTTCATAACATCATTCGATTCATACATATAAAGCTATCTTATTCGAAGGTTTAAACTTGTAATCACTAGAACATAGTTTAGTTAATTCTAAACTTGTTCGCAAACAAAAGTTAATCCTTCTAACTTGACTTTTAAAATCAACTAAACACATGTTCTATATCTATATGATATGCTAACTTAATGATTTAAAACCTGGAAACACGAAAAACACCGTAAAACCGGATTTACGCCGTCGTAGTAACACAGCGGGCTGTTTTGGGTTAGTTAATTAAAAACTATGATAAACTTTGATTTAAAAGTTGTTATTCTGAGAAAATGATTGTTATTATGAACATGAAACTATATCCAAAAATTATGGTTAAACTCAAAGTGGAAGTATGTTTTCTAAAATGGTCATCTAGACGTCGTTCTTTCGACTGAAATGACTACCTTTACAAAAACGACTTGTAACTTATTTTCCGACTATAAACCTATACTTTTTCTGCTTAGATTCATAAAATAGAGTTCAATATGAAACCATAGCAATTTGATTCACTCAAAACGGATTTAAAATGAAGAAGTTATGGGTAAAACAAGATTGGATAATTTTTCTCATTTTAGCTACGTGAAAATTGGTAACAAATCTATTCCAACCATAAATTAATCAACTTGTATTGTATATTATGTAATCTTGAGGTACCATAGACACGTATACAACGTTTCGACCTATCATGTCGACACATCTATATATATTTCGGAACAACCATAGACACTCTATATGTGAATGTTGGAGTTAGCTATACAGGGTTGAGGTTGATTCCAAAATATATATAGTTTGAGTTGTGATCAATACTGAGATACGTATACACTGGGTCGTGGATTGATCAAGATAATATTTATCGATTTATTTCTGTACATCTAACTGTGGACAACTAGTTGTAGGTTACTAACGAGGACAGCTGACTTAATAAACTTAAAACATCAAAATATATTAAAAGGGTTGTAAATATATTTTGAACATACTTTGATATATATGTATATATTGTCATAGGTTTGTGAATCAACCAGTGGCCAAGTCTTACTTCCCGACGAAGTAAAAATCTGTGAAAGTGAGTTATAGTCCCACTTTTAAAATCTAATATTTTTGGGATGAGAATACATGCAGGTTTTATAAATAATTTACAAAATAGACACAAGTACGTGAAACTACATTCTATGGTTGAATTATCGAAATCGAATATGCCCCTTTTTTATTAAGTCTGGTAATCTAAGAATTAGGGAACAGACACCCTAATTGACGCGAATCCTAAAGATAGATCTATTGGGCCTAACAAACCCCATCTAAAGTACTGGATGCTTTAGTACTTCGAAATTTATATCATATCCGAAGGGTGTCCCGGAATGATGGGGATATTCTTATATATGCATCTTGTTAATGTCGGTTACTAGGTGTTCACCATATGAATGATTTTTATCTCTATGTATGGGATGTGTATTGAAATATGAAATCTTGTGGTCTATTATTATGATTTGATATATATAGGTTAAACCTATAACTCACCAACATTTTTGTTGACGTTTTAAGCATGTTTATTCTCAGGTGATTATTAAGAGCTTCCGCTGTCGCATACTTAAATAAGGACGAGATTTGGAGTCCATGCTTGTATGATATTGTGTAAAAACTGCATTCAAGAAACTTATTTTGTTGTAACATATTTGTATTGTAAACCATTATGTAATGCTCGTGTGTAAACAGGATATTTTAGATTATCATTATTTGATAATCTACGTAAACCTTTTTAAACCTTTATTGATGAAATAAAGGTTATGGTTTGTTTTAAAATGAATGCAGTCTTTGAAAAACGTCTCATATAGAGGTCAAAACCTCGCAACGAAATCAATTAATATGGAACGTTTTTAATCAATAAGAACGGGACATTTCAGTAGTAACACCGCGGGCTGTTTTGGGTTAGTTAATTAAAAACTATGATAAACTTTGATTTAAAAGTTTTTCTTCTGGGAAAATGATTTTTCTTATGAACATGAAACTATATCCAAAAATCATGGTTAAACTCAAAGTGTAAGTATGTTTTCTAAAATGGTCATCTAGACGTCGTTCTTTCGACTGAAATGACTACCTTTACAAAAATGACTTGTAACTTATATTTCCGACTATAAACCTATACTTTTTCTGTTTAGATTCATAAAATAGAGTTCAATATGAAACCATAGCAATTTGATTCACTCAAAACGGATTTAAAATGAAGAAGTTATGGGTAAAACAAGATTGGATAATTTTTCTCATTTTAGCTACGTGAAAATTGGTAACAAATCTATTCCAACCATAACTTAATCAACTTGTATTGTATATTATGTAATCTTGAGATACCATAGACACGTATACAATGTTTCGACCTATCATGTCGATACATCTATATATATTTAGGAACAACTATAGACACTCTATATGTGAATGTTGGAGTTAGCTATACAGGGTTGAGGTTGATTCCAAAATATATATAGTTTGAGTTGTGATCAATACTGAGATATGTATACACTGGGTCGTGGATTGATTCAAGATAATATATATCGATTTATTTCTGTACATCTAACTGTGGACAACTAGTTGTAGGTTACTAACGAGGACATCTGACTTAATAAACTTAAAACATCAAAATGTATTAAAAGTGTTGTAAATATATTTTGAACATACTTTGATATATATGTACATATTTATTATAGGTTCGTGAATCGACCAGTGGCCAAGTCTTACTTCTCGACGAAGTAAAAATCTGTGAAAGTGAGTTATAGTCCCACTTTTAAAATCTAATATTTTTGGAATGAGAATACATGCAGGTTTTATAAATGATTTACAAAATAGACACAAGTACGTAAAACTACATTCTATGGTTGAATTATCAAAATCGAATATACCCCTTTTTATTAAGTCTGGTAATCTAAGAATTAGGGAACAGACACCCTAATTGACGCGAATCCTAAAGATAGATCTATTGGGCCTAACAAACCCCATCCAAAGTACCGGATGCTTTAGTACTTCGAAATTTATATCATATCCGAAGGGTGTCCCAGAATGATGGGGATATTCTTATATATGCATCTTGTTAATGTCGATTACCAGGTGTTCACCATATGAATAATTTTTATCTCTATGTATGGGATGTATATTGAAATATGAAATCTTGTGGTCTATTGTTACGATTTGATATATATAGGTTAAACCTATAACTCACCAACATTTTTGTTGACGTTTTAAGCATGTTTATTCTCAGGTGATTATTAAGAGCTTCCGCTGTCGCATACTTAAATAAGGACGAGATTTGGAGTCCATGCTTGTATGATTGTGTAAAAACTGCATTCAAGAAACTTATTTTGTTGTAACATATTTGTATTGTAAACCATTATGTAATGGTCGTGTGTAAACAGGATATTTTAGATTATCATTATTTGATAATCTACGTAAAGCTTTTTAAACGTTTATTGATGAAATAAAGGTTATGGTTTGTTTTAAAATGAATGCAGTCTTTGAAAAACGTCTCATATAGAGGTCAAAACCTCGCAACGAAATCAATTAATATGGAACGTTTTTAATCAATAAGAACGGGACATTTTAGTATGCATCATGAAAACATACTTATTATTATTCATGACCTTTCCACTCAAATTTCGGGATGAAATTTCTTTAACGGGTAGGTACTGTGACAACCCGGAAATTTCCGACCAAATTTAAACTTTAATCTTTATGTTATTCCGACACGATAAGCAAAGTTTGTAAGTTGAATCTAAAGAATTTTAAACTGTGTTCATACATTCATTTAACCTCGACCAAATTCCTAAGATTCACAAACCATTATACGAACGAATGTGATTATATATGAATAAGCGTATATATTATAACTTGATAACGTTAACGAAATATTAAGTATAAATGCTTTACAATATAGTATTTGGTTCCATATGTTTGTCGATGGAATTCCATAGTAATCAATTGATGTAGTTTTCAACTGTACGAAAACACTTTTTCATATAACAGGACTTGTCTATCTAAACCGCGGTTGATTAAATAAACGTAAGTTGAAATATTGGTTGTAACGTGTATTTAAAACATGCTCGTTAAAAATATATGTTTTAAAATTAAGTATACGATAGTAACACCCGCCTAGTGACGCAATTGATATTTAAAAACGATTAGTATTTGTATCCATTTAAATTCTTAAAAAGAAAAACGTTACGCGCTAAACTATTTTCCTAAATGAAATGAAAATAAACTTTGAAAATTAAATAGTTTTGAAAAACTAAATGTTATATTGTTAGATGAAAGATTTTGGATACAAAATTTACATTTCTAAAAAGGTATATATATATATATATATATATATATATATATATATATATATATATATATATATATATATATATATATATATATTTTAATCTCGTCATAAAACGTCTTAATTTAAAATAAAATATTTTAGTAAACAACGAGTCACTGATTTATAGAAGCAAATGACCACGACGCTCAAATTTTATAAGATACATTTTTACAAAGTAATTTATTGATGAATAAATCAAACTATTACTAAAGGTACACGTCGCGTAACGTAAAAGGCTAGTTTTCTAAACGTACGAAAGTGCGCTCGAAAAACCGAAAGTGGTACATGAGTCGTGAGACCACGTCTGTGTCATTTTTGTAAAAATTATATTTTTACCATGAGCGTAAATATAATATAATATTTAATTAATTCTAAAGATTAAATATATTATATATTAAATATATATATAAATTCTTTATAATGAACGAGTACTTATAGATATCAATTTCAATCGGATGTTTAGATTTTCTGTGCGTCCGTGACCTTTTGTCACTAACTAAAGTAAAATGGGGTAGTTGAGTGATATATATATATATACAACGCATATGATCTACTTCTGGTTCAATTCATATTCTTACTCCGTATTACTCCGTAAAAGTATCACTCTTAATTATTATTATTATTATTATTATTTTATTTTATTTTATTAAGATTATTAAGATTATTGTTAGTAATCTTATATAATTATTTTTATTATACATAAAATACTACGACGAGGTTATGGGCAAATTATTTCAAATAAGTTTTTCGAGTAGGATAGGGCTAAGGAAATTATGGGTTATAGCTATGGAGGTGATGGGTATGGTTTATGGGTATGCTCGTGAGGTCAATCTAGTGTTTATCATCTCCGTTGCGTCCACGTACCTTTTCTGCAATATTGAATCTCAATATTGATACGTGAGTACTCGTAAATTAATTTTTACATATCAATAGTGTATCCCTGACTAGTGCTCAAGTATTTAGGATTATGCATGCTTGTACTTTTGATATTACCCTTAGTTAGGTTATGTTGAATCTCGAGTTAGTTACACCTACGATTGAGATAAGTTATAAGATATGCATGTAATTGGAGAGCTAGCAAAAAATTAAGAACTTTTCTTTTAGATGTCGAATGGATTCGATGAACGAATTTGAAGTTATAGTCAATTGAATTTTTGATATTATTATTAAAAATGATTATTATTATCGTCGTTCTAATTTTTATTAAATTATTATTATTATTATTATTATTATTATTATTATTATTATTATTATTATGATTTTTTTCCATAAAAAGTATTAACATTAAAAATTGTTATTTTTATTATTATTACTATTGTTATTATCATAATTAGTATTATTATTATTATTATTATTATCATTAAAATAGTTATTAGTATTATCCTTATCTTAATATTTATTATTATTATTAGTATTATTATAATTAAAACTAATATTAGAAACACTTAATTATTAAGATTATTATTATTATCATTAAACTGAACGCGATATAAAAGACGATTTAAAAGCTACTAACAAATCGATTAGGAAATAATGAGTATGGGTATCATGATAAAATTTAAAATATTGTAAGAAATTGATTTAGACAAAATTATCGTTTTTCATTATTTTTATCACTATTATTATTAAAAGTATTATTAATATTAAAAATATCATTTTTTTACAAAAATTATTATTTTTAAGAGGAATATCATTGTTAATATAAAATTTCATTATTATTATGAATTAGAACTATCATTTTATCATAACAATATTTTTAGTAAATATAAAAATTAATGTTTTTATTAATAGGATAATAATCATTATTATTACAAAATAATACAACTTTTACTTATTATTATTATTATTATTATTATTATTATTATTATTATTATTATTATCAATGTTATTTTATCAAATAAATATGTAATACAAATAATATAACTACCTTAATAAAACTTATCGTAATATTTTTATGATATCAAATGAACTTTATAAATTTTATTTAAGATATATAAAAGTATATTTTTATATAAAATTTTATTTATTAATAAATGAATTATATTATTTACTTTAATAAATCGTTTAAAAATATTTAAAAATATAAAACGACGACATTTAAAATATATAATAATCATAAATAAATTTTGGAAATCATTTTTAGTCAAATTGACTTTTGTTTACTTCTGCATATTAGTCTCGAGCATTAGGATTGTGGTACACTATGACTTGACTTCAATTATTAGACAAATATTGACCAACATATAAAAATATATAATTAATATAGGTTCGTGAATCCGAGGCCAACCTTGCACTTGTTCAATGACGTTATATGTATTTTTACTACGAAATACAATAGGTGAGTTTTCATTTGCCTTTTTACCATTTATATTTTTGGGCTGAGAATACATGCGCAAATTTTTATAAATGTTTTACGAAATAGACACAAGTAATCGAAACTACATTAAATGGTTGAATGATCGAAGCCGAATATGCCCCTTTTGCTTGGTAACCTAAGAATTAGTAAACCGATATACTAATTGACGCGAATCCTAAAGATAGATCTATTGGGCCTAACGAACCCCATCCAAAGTACCGGACGCTTTAGTACTTCGATGTTGTTTTTATCATGTCTGAAGGATTTCCCGGAATGATAGGGGATATTCTTATATGAATCTTATTAATGTCGGTTACCAGGTGTTCACCATATGAATGATTATTTTTGTCTCTATGCTTGGGACGTACATTTATGAGAACTGGAAATGAAATTCTTGTGGTCTATTAAAATGATGAAAATGAATGATTATGATAAACTATTGAACTCACCAACCTTTTGGTTGACACTTTAAAGAATGTTTATTCTCAGGTGTTAAAGAAATCTTCCGTTGTGCGTTTGCTCATTTTAAAGATATTACTTAGAGTCTTTCATGGCATATTTCGAAGAACGTTGCATTCGAGTCATTGAGCTCATCAAAGATTATTATTAAGTTAATTTATAATTGGATAGTGGATATTATGAAATGGTATGCATTCCTGTCAATTTTCGATGTAAAGAAAGTGGTCTTTTAAAAACGAATATAATGTTTGTAAAATGTATCATATAGAGGTCAAATAACTCGCGATGTAATCAACTATTGTGAATCGTTTATAATGTATATGAATGGTTCATTTCAGTTGGTATCAGAGCGGTGGTCGTAGCGAACCAGGTCTTGCATTAGTGTGTCTAACAGGTAGTTGTTAGGATGCATTAGTGAGTCTGGACTTCGACCTAGTAGTTGTTAGGTTATATTAATAAGTCTGGACTTAAACCTGGCCTGCATGTCAATAGTTTTGCTTTTCATTCTTTGTCGAGAAATATCTACCTATCATTGTCAGTCTTGACACATCTTATTGCAATTATTGCATAGATGATGTATAGACAAATTACATCTCATCACATTAAACTTTATCTGACACGTCTCCTTAATTTCCTCTGTAAGTCACGGGATCTTCTGTACTATATATGGGTATTCTATGTAATTAGAATATCATCCGATATCCGAAAATCATTTCATATCAAAATCCTCTTACTGATCGTGAAAGATGGATTCTACACCTAGCTTGGATTCCATTAGTTTCAGAAGTGATTTCGAGATGCGTATTGAAGTATACTCCGAAGTCAATGAACCCGAAGTGTCTTCACCGTTTAGCTATTTTTCTTTCTGGAGGAAATGGGGGTGGGTCCGAGACTTACTCACTCGATGGAGAAACGAAGAAGGCGAACCCTATCGTGACCTAAACTTACCACCTAACATCGGAAAAAACGATGTACTCACCGGTGAACCCATGCGCAACACTGTTTTCACCCTTCTTGCCAAAATATTCCGTCTCGAAGGTCGCATTACTACAATATCAGAAAATATTCAACCTCTACTTCCGAATACCAATCGAAGGGGGATATTAGAAGAAGTTAGGGAACTTCGAATTGATAATCAAGATCTATCGAATCAGATAAGCGGTTGGATAGAAATGATAGAGGGTAGGATAGAAACTTTTACAAGAATGGTGCGTGATTTACAAGCATCACAAGCACCACAAGCACCATCAACATCAGCCCCGTCACCATCAGCAGTACCGACAGCATCAGCAGCACCAGCAGCATAAACCGTACCACCATAAGCAACATTAACAGTACCACCAACATCCAGCAACAGCAACATCCGCACCTCACACCTCAAATTCACAATCTGTCCCACGAACATCAACATCATAAGCACCATAGATACCAAGGAGTACCAACAACAATAACCGATGAAGTATTGATCCATAACTTCATTAATATTCTGTGAAGAATATGTGATTTCTAATAGTTAACAATGAAGTATTGACCCATAACTTCATTAATATTCTGCGAAGAGTATGTAGTTCCTAATAGTCTTAGAGATTACTTATTCTAGCTCAAACCGAAAATCATATGAGTTTAATATCATATTAACTCATTAAATCTATGATTACATCTGAAGAAAATATATATGTATATATGTTTTCATAAAGATTGTAATTAAAAATTCTTTCGTACAAACTGTTGATGGTGAAAATATTTTAACGGGTAGGTAATACGCGAGGAATATTTAGATTTCACATTAATAAGTTACATTGTACATTCTTCGAACCTAATTCAAAAGTCATTTACTATCCTATTTACATTCACCGATATACGAATCTGTTCACCATAAAATAACCATTTTCATTCAATTTCATATTTGGATTTTAATTTATCAGAATCCAACAAGTGGCATAATGAAGAAAACATTGGACAAAATAAAATTTGTTAGAAACAAACAAATTAATTATGAGAAATTTTGTTATGAATCCACGCTAACTGTTCCTAGCTAACTGTTTCTAGCTAACTGATTACATTTTATTTATCGCAATTTATTTATCGCATTATAATTATCGCAATTTTAATTCTCGCAATTTTATTTATCGTCATTTAATTTCTGTTATTTATTTTACGCACTTTAAATATCGGGACACGTATACAAGGTTTTGACATATCATATCGACACATGTATATATATTATTTGGAATAACCATAGACACTCTATATGCAGTAATGATTGAGTTCTCTATACAGGGTTGAGGTTGATTCTCAAATAATATATATACTTTGAGTTGTGATCGAGTCTGAGACATGTACACGGGTTACGATACGTATTGATTAATTCGAATATTATATATTTAACAATATATATGAATTATTGAAATGCTAACTGTGGACTACCAACATTGGACAATTAAAATGAATTTAAAATATTGATTATAACATATGAAACTAAACAATTCTTCATGTTTGCCACTTGATTTCATCTTAAACCTCATTTGTGTCTTCACGATTACATTTTGCGTTCAAACCTTTCATAATTTTGAAAACACCTCAATCGAGAGGAGGAACCATCCGCACTTCATCTACGGAAGAAAAGATTGATGCATATAGTGATGCGCTTGAAAAACTCTCGGAAACTAAGTAAACGTTTAACACGTAGCTGTGAAATTTTCTTTAGCGTTATTATTACCCGAAATGACTTTACAATCCCTTTTCAAAATAGCCAAATTTGTCACAGCTCCAGCAAATCAATTTCGATTTTTCATTTGAATAAACCTTATTATAAATATTACCCCCTCATCATCGTTATCGGAACCTTTCATATCTCGCCACATTAGCAATAAAGTTACTGACAACTTCACTTATCTTTGACTTTTCGAAAAATCATCATATTTATCAAAATCCCATCATTTACTCATTCACATCTTGTAATGAGAATTGCCATACGAATCATCGGGAATTAGCAATCAGTATTTTGAAATCTCGCAGCATGTCTACGCCAACAGTTATATGTGTATATATAACGTCTATCTTATGGCCTTAATTTGAATGTGAAGTTTCTGAAAAACACTCCGAACTACGAATTCATTCTCCGAAAATGGAAAAATGCGGATGAAGCAGCAAAAACTATAAACGAACTTAACAGTAAAAAGTTTGATGATTAAGGGTAGTATGCTAACAAAGCTCAGAAAACGAGGAGGTTTGGTACTGAAAAACGAATTGAGCAAAGTATGAAGGAAGCTGTGGACAAATCACAAAGGTTGAACCTGCCTTCAAAGAATCCAAATAATTCAGTATCTGCTGAAGTAATTATCGAATACCTTGCTCCTGACTCTAAACCCCTGCGGACAATATCCTTCATCATCCTCAGATATTAGAAATTCTAAGATATCATCGTATCTTTCATTATAAATATCCTCCGTATTTCTGAAGATATTTCCATAATTATTCTTATCTGAAATCATTTACCTCTTCGCGCTATCTGTATTACATCATAAAAGAAACTATTTTAGTTTCTAAATTCTGAAACATTCGAGTTTAAAATAGGAATATTTTTGAAGTAGTGTTGGGAGCTGAAGCATGAGTTAGTATAATATAATGACACTTGATCAACGTGATTATATTACAGTAATTTATGCCGAGTTTCTAATGAAACATGATGATTCACAGACCATACCGTCATCATGTACCATGTTACACGACTCTTGTATTCTACTTAATCTCTAAAAATATCTAGAAAATATTTTCTTGATGATTCGATCTTTTTCGAGGTATTCTGATAATTTGACAAGTCAAGATCGTGCCATTACAACTTCCTTCCTAGAACATTAACAATGTTCATTCCGAAATTCATATCTGTGAATTCTGTACCATTACAAGCGGTGCTTAACCACAAGAAGAAGAAACGAAAGGACAAAGCTCCGAAACAGAAATTAGGGTATAAATCGCAGCAAATAAAAGAAAGCATTAACTGGAGATGACAATGATTATGGAAGACAAAAGCAGGGACATCAAAAAATAAGGTAAGATATAAAACCCAACAACCACCCAAAAATTAGAAACCGTATATGTCGATGCATATAACAATATAAAGACACGGGAGAACTAGAAACACTATAAACCCAAGAGTATAGTAGAAGTAAATAGATTCTTCCGGCGGTAGATGAAAAAGAAGAATGACCGATATGAAAGTTAGAAGTATATCGAGAATCAGAACTGGATGGAGCATGTTGATGAATACTTTAAAATATGAGTTGAGGAAGAAAGAATAGAAGATGATGAAACATGACTAGGAACTTAGAAATCAACAGATTTAACTCACACAATGGCGGAATAATCGAATCAAACCCTCTAGTGAATAGGTTAAGTTTTTTGGGATTAATTTAGTCAAACCATAACTAAATCAAGTATGATTAGATCAACACCTAGAGTTATTATTCACCACTTAGGTGATTTGGGCTGAGAGAAAATCGGAGGAACTCACCAGATCTGAGTGTGTGTAACAAATGAGAGACTTAACTTAAAATGAAGAACATAAGACTTTATATACCCCTGCTGTTGACTCACCCGTACGATTCTTCCATCACACGTACGAGTTGGGTTCATCAGCCGTACGGGTGATCACTCACTTGTGTCTTCTCATTTAGGTTGTAATTGTGAGTTAGCTCAGCATCAACCGTGCGTATGAGCCTATCAGCCGAACGAGTGAGGCTTCCCTCGTACGTCTGACTAAGTCTAACATAGCCAAACATCTAAATCTAGTTCCTGCAATTCCTGTAACCACATGCAAACACGGATAGGATTATAACGAACGATCATGGTGGCCTGTAAACTGTTGTACCTGCAATGGACGTGGGTAGATGTCTAGGGACTTGCATAAAATGCATCAACAGAAGGTGTGAGTTGTAAGGAAATGAAGGAGGTAAATTTATAAGAAAATCTCAGACAGAACAATTAAAATGGACGATCGCATTTAAAGCGGATCCTAATTCCCTTGGTTACCGGAGAATCAAATCTTATTACGAAGATTTTCTTCAAATCCCTTGAAATCTGGAAATCAATTATATCTACGCCAAATGATAAGATGAATCTACACTTACTCATTTCACTCTTCTATGTTAGCTTCATTCGTACTCTTCATATAAATGGATTGTTTATCCAAAATTTTCGTTGATGATAAAACTCTAATTTTCAGCCCGTATGCATCATGAAAACATACTTATTATCATTCACGATCTTTCCACTCAAATTTTGGGACAAAATTTCTTTAACGGGTAGGTACTGTGACAATCCGGAAATTTCCGACCAAATTTAAACTTTAATCTTTATGTTATTCCGACACGATAAGCAAAGTTTGTAAGTTGAATCTAAAGAATTTTAAACTGTGTTCATACATTCATTTAACCTCGACCAAATTCCTAAGATTCACAAACCATTATACGAACGAATGTGATTATATATGAATACGCGTATATATTATAACTTGACAACGTTAACGAAATATTAAGTATAAATACTTTACAATATAGTATTTGGTTCCATATGTTTGTCGATGGAATTCCATAGTAATCAATTGATGTAGTTTTCAACTGTACGAAAACACTTTTTCATATAACAGGACTTGTCTATCTAAACTGCGGTTGATTAAATAAACGTAAGTTGGAATATTGGTTGTAACGTGTATTTAAAACATGCTCATTAAAAATATATGTTTTAAAATTAAGTATACGATAGTAACACCCGCCTAGTGATGCAATTGATATTTAAAAATGATTAGTACTTGTATCCATTTAAATTCTTAAAAAGAAAAACGTTACGCGCTAAACTGTTTTCCTAAATGAAATGAAAATAAACTTTGAAAATTAAATAGTTTTGAAAAACTAAATGTTATATTGTTAGATGAAAGATTTTGGATACAAAATTTACATTTCTAAAAAGTTATATATATATCTATATATATTTTAATCTCGTCATAAAACATCTTAATTTAAAATAAAATATTTCGGTAAACAACGAGTCACTGATTTATAAAAGCAAATGACCAAGATGCTCAAATTTTATAAGATACATTTTTACAAAGTAATTTATTGATGAATAAATCAAACTATTACTAAAGGTACACGTTGCGTAACGTAAAAGGCTAGTTTTCTAAACGTACGAAAGTGCGCTCGAAAAACCGAAAGTGGTACATGAGTCGTGAGACCACGTCCGTGTCATTTTTGTAAAAATTATATTTTTACCATGAGCGTAAATATAATATAATATTTAATTAATTCTAAAGATTAAATATATTATATATTATATATATATATATATATATATATATATATATATATATATATATATATATATATATATATATATATATATATATATATATATATATATATATATATATATATATATATATATATATATATATATATATATATATATATATAAATTCTTTATAATGAACGAGTACTTATAGATATCAATTTCAATCGGATGTTTAGATTTTCTGTGCGTCCGTGACCTTTTGTCACTAACTAAAGTAAAATGGGGTAGTTGAGTGATATATATATACAACGCATACGATCTACTTCTGGTTCAATTCATATTCTTACTCCGTATTACTCCGTAAAAGTATCACTCTTAATTATTATTATTATTATTTTATTTAATTAAGATTATTAAGATTATTGTTAGTAATCTTATATAATTATTTGTATTATACATAAAATACTACGACGAGTGATGATGTAGCGTGAGGGTACGAAATAGTATTATTTTTAATACAAAATACTACAAAATATGACACAAGTTTTATTAATTTACGGATGGGATATACCTAAACCTTGCTACAACACTATAGGCAGTGTACCTAATCGTAGAGTAGTGTAGTTTTTAGTAAGTCCGGTTCGTTCCACAGGGAGCTGGTGATACTTACTATATTTTTAACTATATTTATACAAAATATATATAATTATATAAGTAGTAATATTATTATAAAAGGGGGGTTTTACCGTTTAATGACCGGTTTGTCGATTCTATATTTTAAGCGTAAAGATAATTGACGATAATTAAAGTGCGTAAAATAATGACAATAAATAAAATGACAGTAAATAAAATTGCGAGTAATAAAATGACAGTAAATAAAGATACGATGAGAAATATAATAAAAGAATTATGCTTATTTAAACTTCCGTAATCATGATGTTTGACGTGTTGATTTTAATTTATTACCATGGGTTAATTGTCCTTTGTCCTGGTTTATTTGATACGTCTATCTGGTTTTTGTCCATAATAGTCCATCGGTTATAAATATAAAGTGCGAGTATCCTCGTCAAATTACCCTTATACCCGAAGTCAAATATTCCAACTGATTAAGGATTTAAACTGTGACGCAGTTATCACTTCTGTCAACAATTACACCAGTTATCACTGTATGTAATCCACCCCTGTTTTAATTAGTTTATGAATATTAATTCATCCACTTGATCAGAATGAATAATCAATTACCCAACCCAATTGATTAATTAAATGATTATAACAGATTCCATATGAACATCACTAAATAGGACAACCATAATCATTATTAATTATTAGGTTAATTAATTTGAAGATAGGTTCGACAGACTCCAATGAGTTGTCACTCAATTAGACAATACCCCCCATCTATTAATAGTCAATAGTTCAATTTCCACAAGTGTCGGCCTTTTGCCCAAACCTTAATTATGGTCCAAAGTTCAATAACCCCTTCTTAATATTTTAGCCCAACATCACGATTACTTCGGTTCAAATAAGCATAATAATAACTTAGTTACGATACATTAATTTAAAAAGGAAGAACATAGCTTACAGTGGTGATTAATCGCGTAGCGTTACACGGGCAGAGTTTCGACTTTAAAACCCGTAAAACATTTCTTACATTAACCCAACTAAACCATAACTTTATTATTAAAATTAACTTAAATTAAAATTATAATATAAATATATATTTCTTTACAGAAGGAAGAAAGAAAGAAAAGGTGTATCTAAATCATCGATTTAGATGGCCTTTTATAGGCAAATGATAAATTGAAATTTTCACTTATGACCCCTGAACTATGCTCAATTAACAACTTTTTATTATTTATTATTATTCTTATTATGAATTATTTAAATATTATATTATATTCTTGTACATAGTTGACTTGTACTTTCAGCTCCGTTGCGTCGAGCGTTGATAGTTGGCTCGGGTACCGGTTCCGGATTTTCGAACGTCCTTTCGTATAATTTAATATCTTGTACTTTGCGTTTTGTAACTTATACTCTTGTCATTTTTAGACGTTTCTCATCAATAAATTGAACCTTTTGAATTGTATCTTGTACATTTGAGCTTTTTGGACGTTTGTGTCTTCAAATCTTCGTTTTCGCCTTTTGTCTTCGCACTTATTTATTTAAACAATTACAATGAAAATATAATACAATTACATATAAAAACCTATTATTTAGAAGGGATATTGCTATGAAATATATGTTCCTTTTTAGCCTTATCAAATATCCCCACACTTGAGCGTTGCTTGTCCTCAAGCAATACAGAACTTAAAATAAAAACATACATGAATCACTTTTTTATTCATCACACTTTGTACATTAGTGATTTTGATATGGTGGTATAAAAAATGATAGTAACGATAGAACCATGGTTAAAGGTGGGTGTGTCATCCACAGTTGCCTCGGGTTTAGGTCAACGACACTTGTAATCAAATAGTCGATTTACTTTCGGTTTCCAAAGCAAAGTGCACATTTGAAAGGTGGTTTACAGTCCCACATGATTATGAAAATGTAGATCCTTAAGGAAATTGGATCTTTATGAAAACATTTGATCTTTTTGAAAATTTAATCTAGCTTTTACCCTAGATAAGTTTTCCGGAATAACCCTTCACCGGTGTTTGCAAAATATTTTTGTGGGTTGTGTGGGTTTCAGATTTGAAAATTTTAGCTCAACACTTGTGGTTTTGTGTTACCCACTTGCTAACCTTGTATTAGGAAAGCAACACGTCCAGTTCACTTGTCCCGTATATTACCTTTCGGCAAACTACCGTCCAGTTGTAAAGGAAAGCGATGAACAAGCAACTGTTAAGGCAATGTCCCGTGACTTGCTTTTGATTATGGTCTATAAACGTGTCGGATGCTAGTACTATCCTTTGTAGGAGCAATAGTAAAGATCATCCTTTGATTTTTCGATCTGGCACAAGGTCCTGTCTTCGACCATGCTATGCAACCACCGTTCTTACGGTTGACACCCGATTTGGTTCAGGTGACCTAATGAATTTCAGGTGAATTCCTAGGATTTTACGTTCAATGGTAATGAACGCATTGAAAATGGGTTTTCAGAAAACAAATCGATTTATAATTTTGATCAAAATATTTTCTCGTTCAAGCTCGAGTTTAGATATCATTGAATTCCATGAGTTTGTAATTCTCAATCTTTAAGGTCAATCTCTAGGATTGAGTAATATCAGTCTTAAAAGCTGATTTTTGATCTTTAAGGAGATTATCCTTTCTGGGGATTTGATTCATTAGTCTTATCAAGCTAATTTGCACGGTGCCCCCCCATTATGCGAGATAAATCCTTCTCATGGTTAGGATAAATCTGACCACATGGCGACCCTGTTTGATGCTGAGGTTCGTGGATTTCCTGCTGATTTTAGAGATGACTTTTCTAGATTTTTCGTCAACCTACAGCTGGTCTGAACGACAACTTCATGACCTAAATCAAGAAGCGCGTTTCTTTTTCGAAAGACTTTACTTCCTTTTAATGATGGAATTGATTCATCGTGTAGATCCATCTTTCTTTAAAATATATTACAGTAAACCGGGTAAAACTGATTAGTATCGTCCAAATCAAAAGTACCTGCAATAATTCTTATACAAAAATATGATAGATAGTTTTTAATTGAATAACTTGGTACATTCTCCCCACACTTAGCTTTTATTTATTCTTTTCTTTGCCTTTTTATTCTCTTCTATCCCATTTTAAATGAATTCAAGTGTTTTGGGTTGTTTCTCAATTTATGTCCTCGAGGTAACAATAATTTCGGCATTAACACCTAGTTTTATCGTTCATAAATATGTATAAACATGATTTTGAATTCATTTAGTTGAAATTTTTTTCAAATTTTCACAAAATTTGGCAATTAAAACAAGTGTAAACCCGAAAGAATTTATAACCCTTCCCCACACTTGAGATCTTGCAATGCCCTCATTTGCAATAAATCCGTAAAAATTTAAATTCATGAGGGTGATTAGTGTAGAAAAATGATTAAAAATACCGAGTTTGCAAACATATTGTTGTTATTTCACATTTGATATTTTGTTTCTTGTCGTCAAAATTAGTACCTTTTTCTGAACTTAATGACAGTCTTTGAAAGTGCGTTATTTTACCCTGTTTTGTATATAACATAAAATACAAACATACATAATTTTGAAGTTGGGTATATTACCCCACGTTCAAAAATTTATAAAATCTAATATTTTTTTTTTGGCATACTTTAAATCAATTAAATAAAAAAATAATGATGACAAAATTTTTCGCCCCGCCCTCGGGTAAAGTAATTTCGGTTCAACTACCTAGTCTTCAACTCACGACGAATTTTAGAAATCATTTTTTTTCAACTTAATGAAATAAAGTAAAGTTTTGTTTTTAAAATCACACAAAACTTAAAAAGAAAACATATTAATTTCATATAAAACCTAAAAAACAAAAAAATTCAGAATGGAGGGAGAAAACTAGTTCTTTAGTGTCTGCTAGCGGAAAAGACCAATCGAATTCCATTCTCGGAACTACACGAGAACAGAACAACTAACTCCAAACAGCATTTTCTTTTTAGAATATTTGAATCTCCTCACACTTAGGTAGATGTGGTGTCGAAATTGTGATTAACTTCATCGTCAATTTCTCTTGGACCATAATCAACTTGCATATCTGTGACTTTTGCTTTAAGCCAGTGACCAGCTTTTTCCGTAATATCCACAAATTCAACTAGCTTCGCCTTTTCTTTAGGCGACAGATTGGATACTAACCGGTTATATAACCTAAAGTTTCCCTTACTTTTAGCATCAATAACCCGTTTAAAAAGTTTCTTCATTGAACTATTAATAACGGGGTTATTTAATTTCGTATCAACTATGGGGTTCTTTATTATCAAGTCATCATTAGGTGTTACTTCATTTTCCCCACACTTAGGCGTTCTATTATTGTTAAGCATTACCGTTGGAGTTGGTAAAACAACATGGTTCTTACCAATCGTTTTTGTCGGTTTAACGGTTTTGGTTTGTGGATATTTAGACTGTCGAATCATAAAGGTGATCGATTTCTCATCATTACTAAGTGTCATTCTACCCTTTCTTACATCAAATAACGCCCCGGTGGACGCTAAGAATGGTCGACCTAAAATTAGAGGAACGTTTGAGTCCTCTTCTATGTCAATGACAATGAATTCGACTAGAAAGGTTAAATTACCTACTTGAACGGGTAGGTTGTCAGCAATTCCAACTGGGTGCTTAATGGTTTGATCAAGGAGTCGAACACTCATATCCGTTGGAGTTAACTCACCTACACCTAATCTCTTATATAAGGAAAGAGGCATAACACTTACACTTGCACCTAAATCTGCTAGTGCATCATACATGACACAATCACTAAGTAGACAAGGAACAATAAATTCACCCGGATCACCTACCCTAGGTGGAGGTTTTGGTGGAACTGTCTTCACCGGGTTTATATTTACGGCTTTTGTTTCTTGCACTTTCTTATTCTTTTTCTTCTTCTTCTTTCCAGAGGTATCACAATCTTTATTACCTATCACTTGCTCATACTCAACTCCTTTTCTTGGAAACGGGATGGGTGGTTTGTATGGTGCCACCACTGACTTTACATACTCGGGTGGTGGTGGTGTAACTTCTTCATTGTTACTCTCATCTAAAACCTTCCCATCTTCTGGTGCTGGTTTTTCAGAATTCGTTGAAACCATATTAACATTCTCATTCCAAGGATTTACTTCATTATTACTCGGTAGCTTTCCTTGTTCCCTTTCACTCATCAATCTAACAAGAGTACCTACTTGTTTTTCTAGATTCAAAATGGAAGCTTGTTGAGTTCTAAATGACTGCTCAAACCTCTCATTCGTTTGGGTTTGAGTTTCAATAAATTGTGTTTGAGATTCAACTAGCTTGAATACCACGTCTTCCATATTTGACTTTTTCTCTTCGGTTTGTTGTTGTGGTTTATATAAGCCAGGTCTTTGTTGATTGAAAGTGTTGTTTTGAGTTGGTTGGTTATTCGGACCTTGTTGGTTATACCAGTTATTTTCGGGTCCTTTTGGATTGTAAAGAATGTTTTGATTTCGATTGAAATTTGGCCTTGGCGGTTGATAATTATTCTGATAACTATTTTCCAGCCTTTGGTTCATGTAGACAACATTCTCACGTTGTTCCATCGTTTGTTCAATGTGACAGTCTTTCATTAAGTGTGGTCCACCGCATTGCTCACAACTGATTCGTATTGCGTGAATATCTTTATTCATCTTTTCCATTCGTCTTTCGAAAGCATCTATTTTTGCGGAAACGGAATCAAAGTCATGGCTAGAATCGGCTCTAGCCGCTTTAGATGAACGAAAAATATCTTTTTCTTGATGCCACTCATGAGAGTGGGAGGCTGTGTTATCAATAATTTTGTAAGCTTCAGTTGCGGTTTTCTTCATAATGGAACCACCAGCTGTTATGTCGATGTCTTTTCGTGTAGCAACGTTGACACCTTGGTAGAATATTTGTACTATTTGATAAGTGTCTAAACCGTGTTGAGGACATCCTCTCAACAACTTTCCAAATCTTGTCCACGCCTCATATAGAGTTTCATTTGGCTTTTGCGCGAACGTAACAATTTCTCCTTGAAGTCTCACGGCTTTGGATGCCGGAAAGAATTGTTTAAGAAATTTTTCAACTAAAACATCCCATGTGTCAATCGCCCCTTCAGGTAACGATTCTAACCAATCTTTGGCTTCTCCCTTTAAAGTCCAGGGAAACAACATGAGATAGATCTGCTCATCTTCCACTTCTCGGATTTTGAATAGTGTACAAATTCTTTTAAACGTACGAAGGTGTTCGTTAGGATCTTCATTCGGTGCACCACTGAATTGGCATTGGTTAGTTACCATGTGTAGAATTTGTCCTTTGATTTCATAATCTGGCGCATTAACTTCTGGCTTAATAATGGCGTGACCTTGGCCCGTGCGTGTGGCTCTCATTCGATCTTCCATACTTAGAGGTTCCGTTACTTCCATAATTGAATTTGTTGAATACGAATCACTAGAGGATTCTGATTTAATGGTTTGTGGCTCAGGAGGAATAATTAGTGGTTCAGGATCTTGGAATTGTCCTTGAATATGCTCCGGGTTCTTAATTGTGAAGTCGGGTTCAAAAGATGGATTATAGGAAATTTGAGTTGGAGTTCTTGTTCGACTAGATGACGATTCTAAAGAAAAATCAACGGCGACAATATTTGCTAGATGTCTTGATCGAGTTACAGGTGGTGAACGTATGAAAGGTGGTGAACGTTTTGCTCGGTGCATTCACAGAATATCCTATTAGTTATAAAAATAAGAAAAACTTATATAAGTTGTCCAATCAATAGACTTTTCTGATTTTGCCCACGTTTCGAATAGCCAAAAGATGCAGCAGAGGGGCAGGATTCGTTTGGTCTCAATATAATTGAGTACTGTTTGGCTCCAATAACCCGGTCCACGTACAAATCCAACTATTACTACGAACCAGAAAATTTTGATGTCTATCAATTTAACCACTTAAAATAAATTTTCGTAATTTTAAGAAATTTAGAGAAGAAGTAGAATAAAAATCTTATCCTAAAACTAGAATAGCGAGAAATAAGAAAGAAAAAGATTGCGCGTCGAAAAAGGTCGAAAAATAAAAGGTCGAAAAATAGGCGTCGAAAAATAAAAATAAGAAAGTAGCGCGAAAAACGGCGTCGCAAAATTTTAAAGCACCTAAAACTTAATCTAAGGAATAAGCACTTAAGGGATTTTACGGCAAAGCCTAAAAATTCTAGAAGTAAAAATAACTATGGCAAAACTAAACTTAATACTAAAAGTTGCGACTATAGTCTAAAAATCTAAAGGTAATAAAACTAAAAAAAAACAATTTTTTTTTATAGACAAAATCTTAAAAAATATATATTTTTTTAATAATTTTTTTTTTTTTTTTTACGTTTTTTTTTTTTTTTACGTTTTTTTTTTTAAGTTTTTTTTTTTTACGTTTTTTTTTTAAAAACGAATTTTTTTTTTCTAAAAAAAACGTTTTTTTTTTTACAATTTTTTTTTTTTTTAAAAATGATTTTTTTTACAAATTAATACTTTTTTTTATAATTATTATTTTTTTTTCAAAACTTTTTTTTTAATTCATTTACTATTCATGAATAGTAAATGAAAATAAATTAATTAATTTACTATTCACATGAAAGCGACATGATAGAAATTATTAATTATAAGTTACATAATATACCCCTGAAGTATTTAATAAATACGACTTTTTAAAACTTTACGTATCAAATTTTGATTCTAAAATATTATTATATTATTATATTCTATTTCAATATTATTATATTATTATATTCTATTTCAATATTATTATATTATTATATTTTATTTCAATATTATTATAATTAAAAATATAGCGTTTTAGCGCTCCCCGGCAGCGGCGCCAAAAACTTGATGATGTAGCGTGAGGGTACGAAATAGTATTATTTTTAATACAAAATACTACAAAATATGACACAAGTTTTATTAATTTACGGATGGGATATACCTAAACCTTGCTACAACACTATAGGCAGTGTACCTAATCGTAGAGTAGTGTAGTTTTTAGTAAGTCCGGTTCGTTCCACAGGGAGCTGGTGATACTTACTATATTTTTAACTATATTTATACAAAATATATATAATTATATAAGTAGTAATATTATTATAAAAGGGGGGTTTTACCGTTTAATGACCGGTTTGTCGATTCTATATTTTAAGCGTAAAGATAAATGACGATAATTAAAGTGCGTAAAATAATGACAATAAATAAAATGACAGTAAATAAAATTGCGAGTAATAAAATGACAGTAAATAAAGATACGATGAGAAATATAATAAAAGAATTATGCTTATTTAAACTTCCGTAATTATGTTGTTTGACGTGTTGATTTTAATTTATTACCATGGGTTAATTGTCCTTTGTCCTGGTTTATTTGATACGTCTATCTGGTTTTTGTCCATAATAGTCCATCGGTTATAAATATAAAGTGCGAGTATCCTCGTCAAATTACCCTTATACCCGAAGTCAAATATTCCAACTGATTAAGGATTTAAACTGTGACGCAGTTATCACTTCTGTCAACAATTACACCAGTTATCACTGTATGTAATCCACCCCTGTTTTAATTAGTTTATGAATATTAATTCATCCACTTGATCAGAATGAATAATCAGTTACCCAACCCAATTGATTAATTAAATGATTATAACAGATTCCATATGAACATCACTAAATAGGACAACCATAATCATTATTAATTATTAGGTTAATTAATTTGAAGATAGGTTCGACAGACTCCAATGAGTTGTCACTCAATTAGACAATACCCCCCATCTATTAATAGTCAATAGTTCAATTTCCACAAGTGTCGGTCTTTTGCCCAAACCTTAATTATGGTCCAAAGTTCAATAACCCCTTCTTAATATTTTAGCCCAACATCACGATTACTTCGGCTCAAATAAGCATAATAATAACTTAGTTACGATACATTAATTTAAAAAGGAAGAACATAGCTTACAGTGGTGATTAATCGCGTAGCGTTACACGGGCAGAGTTTCGACTTTAAAACCCGTAAAACATTTCTTACATTAACCCAACTAAACCATAACTTTATTATTAAAATTAACTTAAATTAAAATTATAATATAAATATATATTTCTTTACAGAAGGAAGAAAGAAAGAAAAGGTGTATCTAAATCATCGATTTAGATGGCCTTTTATAGGCAAATGATAAATTGAAATTTTCACTTATGACCCCTGAACTATGCTCAATTAACAACTTTTTATTATTTATTATTATTCTTATTATGAATTATTTAAATATTATATTATATTCTTGTGCATAGTTGACTTGTACTTTCAGCTCCGTTGCGTCGAGCGTTGATAGTTGGCTCGGGTACCGGTTCCGGATTTTCGAACGTCCTTTCGTATAATTTAATATCTTGTACTTTGCGTTTTGTAACTTGTACTCTTGTCATTTTTAGACGTTTCTCATCAATAAATTGAACCTTTTGAATTGTATCTTGTACATTTGAGCTTTTTGAACGTTTGTGTCTTCAAATCTTCGTTTTCGCCTTTTGTCTTCGCACTTATTTATTTAAACAATTACAATGAAAATATAATACAATTACATATAAAAACCTATTATTTAGAAGGGATATTGCTATGAAATATATGTTCCTTTTTAGGCTTATCAACGAGGTTATGGGCAAATTATTTCAAATAAGTTTTTCGAGTAGGATAGGGCTAAGGAAATTATGGGTTATAGCTATGGAGGTGATGGGTATGGTTTATGGGTATGCTCGTGAGGTCAATCTAGTGTTTATCATCTCCGTTGCGTCTACGTACCTTTCCTGCAATATTGAATCTCAATATTGATACGTGAGTACTCGTAAATTAATTTTTACATATCAATAGTGTATCCCTGACTAGTGCTCGAGTATTTAGGATTATGCATGCTTGTACTTTTGATATTGCCCTTAGTTAGGTTATGTTGAATCTCGAGTTAGTTACACCTGCGATTGATATAAGTTATAAGATATGCATGTCGTTGAAAAGCTAGCGAAAAATTAAGAACTTTTCCTTTAGATGTTGAATGGATTTAATGAACGGATTTGAAGTTATAGTCAATTGAATTTTTGATATTATTATTAAAAATCGTCGTTATTATCGTCGTTCTAATTTTTATTAAATTATTATTATTATTATTATTATTATTATTATTATTATTATTATTATTATTATTATTATTATTATTATTATTATTATTATTATTATTATTATTATTATTATTATTATTATGATTGTTTTCCATAAAAAGTATTATCATTAAAAATTGTTATTTTTATTATTATTACTATCGTTATTATCATAATTAGTATTATTATTATTATTATTATTATTATTATTATTATTATTATCATTAAAATAGTTATTAGTATTATCCTTATCTTAATATTTATTATTATTAGTATTATTATAATTAAAACTAATATTAGAAACACTTAATTACTAAGATTATTATTATTATCATTAAAATGAGCGCAATATAAAAGACGATTTAAAAGCTACTAACAAATCGTTTAGGAAATAATGAGTATGGGTATCATGATGAAATTTAAAATATTGTAAGAAATTGATTTAGACAAAATTATCGTTTTTCATAATTTTTATCACTATTATTATTAAAAGTATTATTAATATTAAAAATATCATTTTTTACAAAAATTATTATTTTTAAGAGGAATATCATTATTAATATAAAATTTCATTATTATTATGAATTAGAACTATCATTTTATCATAACAATATTTTTAGTAAATGTAAAAATTAATGTTTTTATTAATAGGATAATAATCATTATTATTACAAAATAATACAACTTTTACTTATTATTATTACCAATGTTATTTTATCAAATAAATATGTAATACAAATAATATAATTACCTTAATAAAACTTATCGTAATATTTTTATGATATCAAATGAACTTTATAAATTTTATTTAAGATATATAAAAGTATATTTTTATATAAAATTTTATTTATTAATAAATGAATTATATTATTTACTTTAATAAATTATTTAAAAATATTTAAAAATATAAAACGACTATATTTAAAATATATAATAATCATATATAAATTTTGGAAATCGTTTTTAGTCAAATTGACTTTTGTTTACTTCTGCATATTAGTCTCGAGCATTAGGATTATGGTACACTATGACTTGACTTAAATTATTAGAAAAATATTGACCAACATATAAAAATATATAATTAATATAGGTTCGTGAATCCGAGGCCAACCTTGCACTTGTTCAATGACGTTATATGTATTTTTACTACGAAATACAATAGGTGAGTTTTCATTTGCCTTTTTAACCTTTATATTTTTGGGCTGAGAATACATGCGCAAATTTTTATAAACGTTTTACAAAATAGACACAAGTAATCGAAACTACATTATATGGTTGAATGATCGAAGCCGAATATGCCCCTTTTGCTTGGTAACCTAAGAATTAGTAAACCGATCTACTAATTGACGCGAATCCTAAAGATAGATCTATTGGGCCTAACGAACCCCATCCAAAGTACCGGACGCTTTAGTACTTCGATGTTGTTTTTATCATGTCCGAAGGATTTCCCGGAATGATAGGGGATATTCTTATATGCATCTTGTTAATGTCGGTTACCAGGTGTTCACCATATGAATGATTATTTTTGTCTCTATGCATGGGACGTACATTTATGAGAACTGGAAATGAAATTCTTGTGGTCTATTAAAATGATGAAAATGAATGATTATGATAAACTAATGAACTCACCAACCTTTTAGTTGACACTTTAAAGCATGTTTATTCTCAGGTGTTAAAGAAATCTTCCGCTATGCGTTTGCTCATTTTAAAGATATAACTTAGAGTCTTTCATGGCATATTTTGAAGAACGTTGCATTCAAGTTATTGAGCTCATCAAAGATTATTATTAAGTCAATTTATAATTGGATAGTGGATATTATGAAATGGTATGCATGCCTGTCAATTTTTGATGTAAAGAAAGTGGTCTTTTAAAAACGAATGCAATGTTTGTAAAATGTATCATATAGAGGTCAAATACCTCGCGATGTAATCAACTATTGTGAATCTTTTATAATGTATATGAACGGGGCATTTCATATATCGTGTTTTGAGCCCGTGCGTTGCATGCTTGTTAATGAGCGATAAAGTGTACATGTAATAGCATCGAATGATTAGTGATTAGGATACTTAACAACTGAAAACATAATGATTATCATTAATATTTTATATATATATATGTATATATATATATATATATATATATATATATGTATATATATATATATATATATGTATATATATGTATATATATGTATATATATGTATATATATATATATGTATAAATATATATGTATATATATATATATGTATATATATATGTATATATATGTGTGTATATATATATATATATGTATATGTATATATATATATATATATATATATATATATATATATATATATATATATATCTGTCTGTTGAACAGGAGTTATAAAATATGTTTTCGTAAATGTCACACAATAATTGCGGAAGTAAAAGAATATAATATAATTAAAAAAATAATAATATACGGAGTATTGTTTTAAAGATACGAATTTTTACATCTAAACCTAAACGACGTGTAGACATTTTTGTTTATTTAAATTTATTAAAAAAATTAAATACACATCAAAGTTAACATACACAATTATATTATCAAACCAAAACTTTAGGCCCGAAAATATTTTTAAACAATCTAAACAATCTAAATCGGGATTATGGTTCAATATGGTTAAAGCTTTCTTGAAATATCAGAAATGTGGTTACATACCTAATTACCCAATTCGTAACAAGATAGGTAATGGACAAAAATTTCGTTTTTGGAAAGATTGTTGGGTTGGTAATACTCCCTTATGTGTTCGGTTCAATCGAATTTATCATTTAGATCCCAACCCTGATTGTTTAGTTGCGGATAAATGGGTTGATGGGCATTGGACTTTCTCATGGTCTCATGATATTAGTGGTGGTCGTAGTCTTTCCATGATTCAAGAATTTCAAGAAATTGTTGACCCCATTGTGTTATCCAATGATCCAGACTCTAAATCATGGGCTGCAAGTGTGAATTCTACGTTTTCTGTTAAGTGTATTCGTGACTATATTGACAATCTGCTTTTGCCTTCGCATGAGCTTTATACGAGATGGGTCAAAATATTGCCGAGGAAGATTAATGTGTTCGTTTGGAGGATGGCTATGGATCGTCTCCCTACCCATCTCAATTTGTCCAAAAGAGGTTTAGAGATTGATACTATTGGATGTCGTAATTGTAACCCTGGTATCGAATCTTTAAATCATACTCTTTTTTCTTGTGATATTGCACTGGAGATTTGGAGGAAAGTTGGCGTTTGGTTTAATTGTGGGCTTCCTATATTTTCGTCCTGGAGCGATTGGTTGTCTTGGTACGATAATTGGCATGTTCCGGTTAACATCAAATGTCGTCTATATGTGGTTATGGCTACATCGGCTTAGATTTTGTGGAATTATCGAAATGGAGTTGTTTTCTCGGATTATAAATGGAAGAAAGGAGATTTATTTGACTCAATAGAAGTCTCTCTTTTTCTTGGTTATCTTGTAGAAGAAAATATATCTTTAATTGGAACTTGTGGCTTTCTAATCCTTTGATGTAATTTCTTAGTTTTGCTCTAGTTGCTTGCTAGAGCTTTAATAAAATTTGCAGTTCTAGAAAAAAAATATTCGTAATTTGTTTAATATAGAAATTCTAATTATAAAAAAATTATTCCCGTTGATATATTTTTTATGCTGCAATATCTTATCTATGTATATTTGCGTTGAACAATTATTATTATTACTAGTGAAATGACCCGTGGAACCACTAGTTTGTTTAAACGAAATGGTTTAATGATATGTTTTAGGTATTAACTGAACATAAATGCTAAAGTCGTTTAGTTTAATAACCCGTGGAACCACAGAGTCCGACTAAGAAACTCGTCAGCTGAACATTTCATCAAACACCTTAAATGCATATTAAACAATCCACATCCAATCATAAGAGATAATATTGGTTGTCATTTTATTTTAAAAGTGTAAATTCAAAAATATAAATTTAGAATTAGTTTCCTTGTACCTAGCTTTTATACCTTCTCGTACTCTGTAACGACCCGGCTTTTTCGACTTGCTTTTGTGCCTTGTGTTTTTGCGAAACTGCTATTTGTGCGTACTGTGTTACTTTATACTCTGGAAACTTGATTTACGTGGTTTACTTCCATTTATATGTTAAAACGTGCCTTAGAGTACGTAGGATACATAACTTGATCATTGGAAGCCTTTATAACCGTTAGTGTTATTTGACGTTTCGAATAAACCGCGAATGAAATGTCCCGTTCTTATTGATTAAAAACGTTCCATATTAATTGATTTCGTTGCGAGGTTTTGACCTCTATATGAGACGTTTTTCAAAGACTGCATTCATTTTAAAACAAACCATAACCTTTATTTCATCAATAAAGGTTTAAAAAGCTTTACGTAGATTATCAAATAATGATAATCTAAAATATCCTGTTTACACACGACCATTACATAATGGTTTACAATACAAATATGTTACAACAAAATAAGTTTCTTGAATGCAGTTTTTACACAATATCATACAAGCATGGACTCCAAATCTCGTCCTTATTTAAGTATGCGACAGCGGAAGCTCTTAATAATCACCTGAGAATAAACATGCTTAAAACGTCAACAAAAATGTTGGTGAGTTAAGGTTTAACCTATATATATATCAAATCATAATAATAGACCACAAGATTTCATATTTCAATACACATCCCATACATAGAGATAAAAATCATTCATATGGTGAACACCTGGTAACCGACATTAACAAGATGCATATATAAGAATATCCCCATCATTCCGGGACACCCTTCGGATATGATATAAATTTTGAAGTACTAAAGCATCCGGTACTTTGGATGGGGTTTGTTAGACCCAATAGATCTATCTTTAGGATTCGCGTCAATTAGGGTGTCTATTCCCTAATTCTTAGATTACCAGACTTAATAAAAAGGGGCATATTCGATTTCGATAATTCAACCATAGAATGTAGTTTCACGTACTTGTGTCTATTTTGTAAATCATTTATAAAACTTGCATGTATTCTCATCCCCAATATATTAGATTTTAAAAGTGGGACTATAACTCACTTTCACAGATTTTTACTTCGTCGGGAAGTAAGACTTGACCACTGGTTGATTCACGAACCTATAACAATATATACATATATATCAAAGTATGTTCAAAATATATTTACAACACTTTTAATATATTTTGATGTTTTAAGTTTATTAAGTCAGCTGTCCTCGTTAGTAACCTACAACTAGTTGTCCACAGTTAGATGTACAGAAATAAATCGATAAATATTATCTTGAATCAATCCACGACCCAGTGTATACATATCTCAGTATTGATCACAACTCAAACTATATATATTTTGGAATCAACATCAACCCTGTATAGCTAACTCCAACATTCACATATAGAGTGTCTATGGTTGTTCCGAAATATATATAGATGTGTCGATATGATAGGTCGAAACATTGTATACGTGTCTATGGTATCTCAAGATTACATAATATACAATACAAGTTGATTAAGTTATGGTTGGAATAGATTTGTTTACCAATTTTCACGTAGCTAAAATGAGAAAAATTATCCAATCTTGTTTTACCCATAACTTCTTCATTTTAAATCCGTTTTGAGTGAATCAAATTGCTATGGTTTCATATTGAACTCTATTTTATGAATCTAAACAGAAAAAGTATAGGTTTATAGTCGGAAAAATAAGTTACAAGTCATTTTTGTAAAGGTAGTCATTTCAGTCGAAAGAACGACGTCTAGATGGCCATTTTAGAAAACATACTTCCACTTTGAGTTTAACCATAATTTTTTGATATAGTTTCATGTTCATAATAAAAATCATTTTCTCAGAATAACATCTTTTAAATCAAAGTTTATCATAGTTTTTAATTAACTAACCCAAAACAGCCCGCGGTGTTACTACGACGACGTAAATCCGGTTTTACGGTGTTTTTCGTGTTTCCAGGTTTTAAATCATTAAGTTAGCATATCATATAGATATAGAACATGTGTTTAGTTGATTTTAAAAGTCAAGTTAGAAGGATTAACTTTTGTTTGCGAACAAGTTTAGAATTAACTAAACTATGTTCTAGTGATTACAAGTTTAAACCTTCGAATAAGATAGCTTTATAAGTATGAATCGAATGATGTTATGAACATCATTACTACCTTAAGTTACTTGGATAAACCTACTGGAAAAGAGAAAAATGGATCTATCTTCAACGGATCCTTGGATGGCTCGAAGTTCTTGAAGCAGAATCATGACACGAAAACAAGTTCAAGTAAGATCATCACTTGAAATAAGATTGTTATAGTTATAGAAATTGAACCAAAGTTTGAATATGATTATTACCTTGTATTAGAATGATAGTCTACTGTAAGAAACAAAGATTTCTTGAGGTTGGATGATCACCTTACAAGATTGGAAGTGAGCTAGCAAACTTGAAAGTATTCTTGATTTTATGTAACTAGAACTTGTAGAATATATGAAGAACACTTAGAACTTGAAGATAGAACTTGAGAGAGATCAATTAGATGAAGAAAATTGAAGAATTAAAGTGTTTGTAGGTGTTTTTGGTCGTTGGTGTATGGATTAGATATAAAGGATATGTAATTTTGTTTTCATGTAAATAAGTCATGTATGATTACTCATATTTTTGTAATTTTATGAGATATTTCATGCTAGTTGCCAAATGATAGTTCCCACATGTATTAGGTGACTCACATGGGCTGCTAAGAGCTGATCATTGGAGTGTATATACCAATAGTACGTACATCTAAAAGCTATGTATTGTACGAGTACGAATACGGGTGCATACGAGTAGAATTGTTGATGAAACTGAACGAGGATGTAATTGTAAGCATTTTTGTTAAGTAGAAGTATTTTGATAAGTGTATTGAAGTCTTTCAAAAGTGTATGAATACATATTAAAACACTACATGTATATACATTTTAACTGAGTCGTTAAGTCATCGTTAGTCGTTACATGTAAATGTTGTTTTGAAACCTTTAGGTTAACGATCTTGTTGAATGTTGTTAACCCGTTATTTATTATAACAAATGAGATGTTAAATTGTTATATTATCATGATATTATGATATATAATATATCTTAGTATGATATATATACAGTTAAATGTCATTACAACGATAATCGTTACATATATGTCTCGTTTCAAAATCATTAAGTTAGTAGTCTTATTTTTACATATGTATTTCATTGTTAATACACTTAATAATATATTTACTTATCATTTAACATAATTAACCAAATGTATCAATATCTTAATATGATTCATATGTACCTAGTAAGACGTTGTTATAACGATAATCGTTATATATATCGTTTTCGAGTTTCTTAAATTAATAGTCTCATTTTTATGTATATAACTCATTGTTAAAATACCTAATGAGATACATACTTATAATAAAATCATGTTAACTATATATATAACCATATATATGTCATCGTATAGTTTTTACAAGTTTTAACGTTCGTGAATCACCGGTCAACTTGGGTGGTCAATTGTCTATATGAAACCTATTTTCAATTAATCAAGTCTTAACAAGTTTGATTGCTTAACATGTTGGAAACACTTAATCATGTAAATAACAATTTCATTTAATATATATATAAACATGGAAAAGTTCGGGTCACTACAGTACCTACCCGTTAAAAAATTTTCGTCCCGAAATTTTAAGCAGTTGGAGGTGTTGACGTATCTTCTGGAAATAAATGCGGGTATTTCTTCTTCATCTGATCTTCACGCTCCCAGGTGAACTCGGGTCCTCTACGAGCATTCCATCGAACCTTAACAATCAGTATCTTGTTTTGTTTAAGTCTCTTAACCTCACGATCCATTATTTCGACGGGTTCTTCAATGAATTGAAGTTTTTCATTGATTTGGATTTCGTCCAACGGAATAGTGAGATCTTCTTTAGCAAAACATTTCTTCAAATTTGAGACGTGGAAAGTGTTATGTACAGCCGCGAGTTGTTGAGGTAGCTCCAGTTGGTAAGCTACTGGTCCGACACGATCTATAATCTTGAATGGTCCAATATACCTTGGATTTAATTTCCCTCGTTTACCAAATCGAACAACGCCTTTCCCAGGTGCAACTTTAAGCATGACCATCTCTCCAATTTCAAATTCTATATCTTTTCTTTTAATGTCAGCGTAGCTCTTTTGTCGACTTTGGGCAGTTTTCAACAGTTGTTGAATTTGGATGATCTTCTCGGTAGTTTCTTGTATAATCTCCGGACCCGTAATCTGTCTATCCCCCACTTCACTCCAACAAATCGGAGACCTGCACTTTCTACCATAAAGTGCTTCAAACGGCGTCATCTCAATGCTTGAATGGTAGCTGTTGTTGTAGGAAAATTCTGCTAACGGTAGATGTCGATCCCAACTGTTTCCGAAATCAATAACACAAGCTCGTAGCATATCTTCAAGCATTTGTATCGTCCTTTCACTCTGCCCATCAATTTGTGGATGATAGGCAGTACTCATGTCTAGACGAGTTCCTAATGCTTGCTGTAATGTCTGCCAGAATCTTGAAATAAATCTACCATCCCTATCAGAGATAATAGAGATTGGTATTCCATGTCTGGAGACGACTTCCTTCAAATACAGTCATGCTAACTTCTCCATCTTGTCATCTTCTCTTATTGGCAGGAAGTGTGCTGATTTGGTGAGACGATCAACTATTACCCAAATAGTATCAAAACCACTTGCAGTCCTTGGCAATTTAGTGATGAAATCCATGTTAATGTTTTCCCATTTCCATTCCAGGATTTCGGGTTGTTGAAGTAGACCGGATGGTTTCTGATGCTCAGCTTTAACCTTAGAACACGTCAAACATTCTCCTACGTATTTAGCAACATCGAATTTCATACCCGGCCACCAAAAATGTTTCTTGAGATCCTTGTACATCTTCCCCGTTCCAGGATGTATTGAGTATCTGGTTTTATGAGCTTCTCTAAGTACCATTTCTCTCATATCTCCAATTTTGGTACCCAAATTCTTTCAGCCCTATACCGGGTTCCGTCTTCCTGAATATTAAGATGCTTCTCCGATCCTTTGGGTATTTCATCCTTTAAATTTCCCTCTTTTAAAACTCCTTGTTGCGCCTCCTTTATTTGAGTAGTAAGGTTATTATGAATCATTATATTCATAGATTTTACTCGAATGGGTTCTCTGTCCTTCCTGCTCAAGGCATCGGCTACCACATTTGCCTTCCCCGGGTGGTAACGAATCTCAAAGTCGTAATCATTCAATAATTCAATCCACCTACGCTGCCTCATATTCAGTTGTTTCTGATTAAATATGTGTTGAAGACTTTTGTGGTCGGTATATATAATACTTTTGACCCCATATAAGTAGTGCCTCCAAGTCTTTAATGCAAAAACAACCGCGCCTAATTCCAAATCATGCGTCGTATAATTTTGTTCGTGAATCTTCAATTGTCTAGACGCATAAGCAATCACCTTCGTTCGTTGTATTAATACACAACCGAGACCTTGCTTTGATGCGTCACAATAAATCACAAAATCATCATTCCCTTCAGGCAATGACAATATAGGTGCCGTAGTTAGCTTTTTCTTCAATAACTGAAACGCTTTCTCTTGTTCATCATTCCATTCAAATTTCTTCCTTTTATGCGTTAATGCAGTCAAGGGTTTTGCTATTCTGGAATAGTCTTGGATGAACCTTCTGTAGTAACCAGCTAGTCCTAAAAACTGACGTATGTGTTTCGGAGTTTTCGGGGTTTCCCACTTTTCAACAGTTTCTATCTTTACCGGATCCACCTTAATACCTTCTTTGTTCACTATGTGACCGAGGAATTGAACTTCTTCCAACCAAAATGCACACTTTGAAAACTTAGCGTACAATTCTTCCTTCCTCAATACTTCTAACACCTTTCTCAAATGTTCACCGTGTTCTTGGTCATTCTTTGAGTAAATAAGTATGTCATCAATGAAAACAATGACAAACTTGTCAAGGTATGGTCCACACACTCGGTTCATAAGGTCCATGAACACAGCTGGTGCATTAGTTAAACCAAACGGCATGACCATAAACTCGTAATGACCGTAACGTGTTCTGAAAGCAGTCTTTGGAATATCATCTTCTTTCACCCGCATTTGATGATACCCGGAACGTAAGTCAATCTTTGAATAAACAGACGAGCCTTGTAGTTGATCAAATAAGTCGTCGATTCTCGGTAGTGGGTAGCGGTTCTTGATGGTAAGTTTGTTCAACTCTCGGTAGTCAATACACAACCTGAATGTACCATCTTTCTTCTTGACAAACAAAACAGGAGCTCCCCACGGTGATGTGCTTGGTCGAATGAAACCACGCTCTAAAAGTTCTTGTAATTGGCTTTGCAGTTCTTTCAACTCGCTGGATGCGAGTCTGTAAGGAGCACGAGCTATTGGTGCAGCTCCTGGTACAAGATCTATTTGAAATTCAACGGATCGATGTGGGGGTAATCCCGGTAATTCTTTCGGAAATACATCGGGAAATTCTTTTGCAATGGGAACATCATTGATGCTCTTTTCTTCAGTTTGTACTTTCTCGACGTGTGCTAGAACAGCATAGCAACCTTTTCTTATTAGTTTTTGTGCCTTCAAATTACTAATAAGATGTAGCTTCGTGTTGCCCTTTTCTCCGTACACCATTAAGGGTTTTCCTTTTTCTCGTATAATGCGAATTGCATTTTTGTAACAAACGATCTCTGCTTTCACTTCTTTCAACCAGTCCATACCGATTATCACATCAAAACTCCCTAACTCTACTGGTATCAAATCAATCTTAAATGTTTCGCTAACCAGTTTAATTTCTCGATTCCGACATATATTATCTGCTGAAATTAATTTACCATTTGCTAATTCGAGTAAAAATTTACTATCCAAAGGCGTCAATGGACAACTTAATTTAGCACAAAAATCTCTACTCATATAGCTTCTATCCGCACCCGAATCAAATAAAACGTAAGCAGATTTATTGTCAATAAGAAACGTACCCGTAACAAGCTCTGGGTCTTCCTGTGCCTCTGCCGCATTAATATTGAAAACTCTTCCGCAGCCTTGTCCATTCGTGTTCTCCTGGTTTGGGCAATTTCTAATAATGTGGCCCGGTTTTCCACATTTATAACAAACTACATTGGCATAACTTGCTCCGACACTACTTGCCCCGCCATTACTCGTTCCGACACCATTTGTTCCTTTCGTTCTGTTAACCCCTGGTCCATAGACCTCACACTTCGCCGCGCTATGACCATTTTTTTTACACTTGTTGCAAAATTTGGTGCAGAACCCCGAGTGATACTTTTCACACCTTTGGCATATCTGCTTCTGATTGTTGTTGTTGTTGCGGTTATTGTTGTTGTTGGGATGATTGTTGTAGTTGCTGTTGTTGTTGTTGTTGTTGTTGTTGTTGTTGTTGGGCCGTTTGTTGAAGTTGCGATTGATGTTGCGATTGTTGGGATAGTTGTTGCGATTATTGTTGTAATTGCTGTTGTTGTATTGGTGATTCTTATCACTGTTTTCCTCCCACTTTTTTTTGACTTGCTTCACATTGGCCTCTTCAGTAGTCTGTTCTTTAATTCTTTCTTCAATCTGGTTCACTAGTTTGTGAGCCATTCTACATGCCTGTTGTATGGAGGCGGGCTCGTGTGAACTTATATCTTCTTGGATTCTTTCCGGTAATCCTTTCACAAACGCGTCGATCTTCTCTTCCTCATCTTCGAACGCTCCCGAACACAATAGGCACAATTCTGTGAATCGTCTTTCGTACGTGGTAATATCAAATCCTTGGGTTCGTAACCCTCTAAGTTCTGTCTTGAGCTTATTGACCTCGGTTCTGGGACGGTACTTCTCGTTCATTAAGTGCTTGAATGCTGACCACGGTAGTGCGTACGCATCATCTTGTCCCACTTGCTCTAGATAGGTATTCCACCATGTTAACGCAGAACCTGTGAAGGTATGCGTAGCGTACTTCACTTTGTCCTCTTCAGTACACTTACTTATGGCAAACACCGATTCAACCTTCTCGGTCCACTGTTTCAATCCGATCGGTCCTTCGGTTCCATCAAATTCCAAAGGTTTACAGGCAGTGAATTCTTTGTAGGTGCATCCTACATGATTTCCTGTACTGTTAGATCCAAGGTTATTGTTGGTATGTAGCGCAACCTGTACTGCGGCTATGTTTGAAGCTAGAAAAGTACGGAATTCCTCTTCATTCATATTCACGGTGTGTCGAGTAGTCGGTGCCATTTCCTTCAAAATAGTCAAATGGAACAAGTTAATCATACAGAATATTAAGAGTAGTTAATAGTATTTCGTAGCATAATATGAACTCATTTATAAAAGCTTTTTCTTCATATTAGCGTTTTATAAGTTTAAATTCGGATAGTACCTACCCGTTAAGTTCATACTTAGTAGCTAATATACAATTCAACTACTACAATTCTATATGAAAAACTGATTATAATAATATTTCGCGTTCAAACTTTTACACAATATTTTACAAACTTACAATACCTCTTATTTTACATATAGCATGAAATATAGCACACCATAAATTTGATACAAGATGGTTGTGAAGATAATTCTAGCTAGTACACAAGTCGTTCAGCAAAGGCAATAAAGACACATAATTCATACGTCCAGAAACAAGTCATGCATTCTGGTTTTACTAGGATTACTTCCCATCCTTGGTCTTGTGGAACATAACCATTATGGTCGTTGATAAGACAGCGTGTTGTAACATCGTCAAAGGGACGAGGGTTACATAATGTCCAACAGTCCCGTAACAATCTAAAAACCTCATTTCTTACCCCAATTACCGACTCCGTCACTTGTGGGAACGTTTTGTTTAATAGTTGTAACTCGAAGTTCTTGTTCTCACTTTGGTGAGAAGCGAACATTACTAATCCGTAAGCATAACATGCTTCTTTATGTTGCATGTTAGCCGCTTTTTCTAAATCACGAAGTCCAATATTCGGATATATTGAGTCAAAATAAGTTCTTAACCCATTGCGTAAAATAGCATTTGGGTTCCCCGCAATATATGCGTCAAAGTAAACACATCGTAACTTATGGATTTCCCAATGTGATATCCCCCATCTTTCGAACGAAAGCCTTTTATAAACCAAGGCATTCTTGGAACGTTCTTCGAATGTCTTACAAACTGATCTCGCCTTAAATAGTTGTGCCGAAGAATTCTGACCGACTCTAGACAAGATTTCATCAATCATGTCTCCGGGTAAGTCTCTTAAAATATTGGGTTGTCTATATATTTTGTGTTTTTATACTGTAAAATAGACAAGAGTTAGATTCATAAAAAAAAATACTTATTAATACAAGCAATTTTTACATATATCATAAAGCATAAGCACACTATATTACATATATTACACCACACGAATACAACTATCTTATTCCGACTCGCTTATTTCTTCTTCTTTGATTTTGGTTCGTTTTGCCAAGTTTCTAGGGATATATGATGTTCTCCTAATACGAGCCGTCGTTTTCCACATTGGTTTAGAAAAACCTGGTGGTTTAGAGGTTCCCGGGTCATTGTTACAACTTAAGGACTTCGGGGGTTGACGATACATATAAAGTTCATCGGGGTTGGAATTAGATTTCTCTATTTTTATGCCCTTTCCATTATTATTTTCTTTTGCCTTTTTAAATTCAGTTGGGGTAATTTCTATAACATCATTGGAATTCTCGTCGGAATCCGATTCATCGGAGAATTGGTAATCCTCCCAATATTTTGCTTCTTTGGCGGAAACACCATTGACCATAATTAACCTTGGTCGGTTGGTTGAGGATTTTCTTTTACTTAACCGTTTTATTATTTCCCCCACCGGTTCTATTTCTTCATCCGGTTCTGATTCTTCTTCCGGTTCCGATTCTTCTTCCGGTTCCGACTCTTCTTCCGGTTCCTCTTCGGGAACTTGTGAATCAGTCCACGAATCATTCCAATTTACATTTGACTCTTCATTATTATTAGGTGAGTCAATAGGACTTGTTCTAGAGGTAGACATCTATCACATAATATCAAACACGTTAAGAGATTAATATATCACATAATATTCACTTGTTAAAAATATATAGTTTCCAACAAAATTTGTTAAGCAATCATTTTTCAAGTAAACATGGTCGAAGTCCAGACTCACTAATGCATCCTAACAAACTCGATAAGACACACTAATGCATAATTTTGGTTCTCTAAGACCAACGCTCGGATACCAACTGAAATGTCCCGTTCTTATTGATTAAAAACGTTCCATATTAATTGATTTCGTTGCGAGGTTTTGACCTCTATATGAGACGTTTTTCAAAGACTGCATTCATTTTAAAACAAACCATAACCTTTATTTCATCAATAAAGGTTTAAAAAGCTTTACGTAGATTATCAAATAATGATAATCTAAAATATCCTGTTTACACACGACCATTACATAATGGTTTACAATACAAATATGTTACAACAAAATAAGTTTCTTGAATGCAGTTTTTACACAATATCATACAAGCATGGACTCCAAATCTCGTCCTTATTTAAGTATGCGACAGCGGAAGCTCTTAATAATCACCTGAGAATAAACATGCTTAAAACGTCAACAAAAATGTTGGTGAGTTATAGGTTTAACCTATATATATATCAAATCATAATAATAGACCACAAGATTTCATATTTCAATACACATCCTATACATAGAGATAAAAATCATTCATATGGTGAACACCTGGTAACCAACATTAACAAGATGCATATATAAGAATATCCCCATCATTCCGGGACACCCTTCGGATATGATATAAATTTCGAAGTACTAAAGCATCCGGTACTTTGGATGGGGTTTGTTAGACCCAATAGATCTATCTTTAGGATTCGCGTCAATTAGGGTGTCTGTTCCCTAATTCTTAGATTACCAGACTTAATAAAAAGGGGCATATTCGATTTCGATAATTCAACCATAGAATGTAGTTTCACGTACTTGTGTCTATTTTGTAAATCATTTATAAAACCTGCATGTATTCTCATCCCAAAAATATTAGATTTTAAAAGTGGGACTATAACTCACTTTCACATATTTTTACTTCGTCGGGAAGTAAGACTTGGCCACTGGTTGATTCACGAACCTATAACAATATATACATATATATCAAAGTATGTTCAAAATATATTTACAACACTTTTAATATATTTTGATGTTTTAAGTTTATTAAGTCAGCTGTCCTCGTTAGTAACCTACAACTAGTTGTCCACAGTTAGATGTACAGAAATAAATCGATAAATATTATCTTGAATCAATCCACGACCCAGTGTATACGTATCTCAGTATTGATCACAACTCAAACTATATATATTTTGGAATCAACCTCAACCCTGTATAGCTAACTCCAACATTCACATATAGAGTGTCTATGGTTGTTCCGAAAAATATATAGATGTGTCGACATGATAGGTCGAAACATTGTATACGTGTCTATGGTATCTCAAGATTACATAATATACAATACAAGTTGATTAAGTTATGGTTGGAATAGATTTGTTACCAATTTTCACGTAGCTAAAATGAGAAAAATTATCCAATCTTGTTTTACCCATAACTTCTTCATTTTAAATCCGTTTTGAGTGAATCAAATTGCTATGGTTTCATATTGAACTCTATTTTATGAATCTAAACATAAAAATTACAGGTTTATAGTCGGAAAAATAAGTTACAAGTCGTTTTTGTAAAGGTAGTCATTTCAGTCGAAAGAACGACATCTAGATGACCATTTTAGAAAACATACTTCCACTTTGAGTTTAACCATAATTTTTAGATATAGTTTCATGTTCATAATAAAAATCATTTTTTCAGAATAACAACTTTTAAATCAAAGTTTATCATAGTTTTTAATTAACTAACCCAAAACAGCCCGCGGTGTTACTACGACGGCGTAAATCCGGTTTTACGGTGTTTTTCGTGTTTCCAGGTTTTAAATCATTAAGTTAGCATATCATATAGATATAGAACATGTGTTTAGTTAATTTTAAAAGTCAAGTTAGAAGGATTAACTTTTGTTTGCGAACAAGTTTAGAATTAACTAAACTATGTTCTAGTGATTACAAGTTTAAACCTTCGAATAAGATAGCTTTATATGTATGAATCGAATGATGTTATGAACATCATTACTACCTTAAGTTCCTTGGATAAACCTACTGGAAAAGAGAAAAATGGATCTATCTTCAACGGATCCTTGGATGGCTCGAAGTTCTTGAAGCAGAATCATGACACGAAAACAAGTTCAAGTAAGATCATCACTTGAAATAAGATTGTTATAGTTATAGAAATTGAACCAAAGTTTGAATATGATTATTACCTTGTATTAGAATGATAGCCTACTGTAAGAAACAAAGATTTCTTGAGGTTGGATGATCACCTTACAAGATTGGAAGTAAGCTAGCAAACTTGAAAGTATTCTTGATTTTATGTAACTAGAACTTGTAGAATATATGAAGAACACTTAGAACTTGAAGATAGAACTTGAGAGAGATCAATTAGATGAAGAAAATTGAAGAATGAAAGTGTTTGTAGGTGTTTTTGGTCGTTGGTGTATGGATTAGATATAAAGGATATGTAATTTTGTTTTCATGTAAATAAGTCATGAATGATTACTCATATTTTTGTAATTTTATGAGATATTTCATGCTAGTTGCCAAATGATGGTTCCCACATGTGTTAGGTGACTCACATGGGCTGCTAAGAGCTGATCATTGGAGTGTATATACCAATAGTACATACATCTAAAAGCTGTGTATTGTACGAGTACGAATACGGGTGCATACGAGTAGAATTGTTGATGAAACTGAACGAGGATGTAATTGTAAGCATTTTTGTTAAGTAGAAGTATTTTGATAAGTGTATTGAAGTCTTTCAAAAGTGTATGAATACATATTAAAACACTACATGTATATACATTTTAACTGAGTCGTTAAGTCATCGTTAGTCGTTACATGTAAATGTTGTTTTGAAACCTTTATGTGACGACCCGGAAATTTCCGACCAAATTTAAACTTAACCTTTATATGTTTCTGACACGATAAGCAGAATTTGTAATGTTGAATCTCAAAAAGTTTGGAACTACATTCATGTAATCAATTACCCTTTGACCGTGTTCGACGATTCAAGAACAATTATGTGTATATAGATATGTATATATAATATATAATATTAACTGAAAACATTAACAAAGTATTAGATATATGATACTTTACATAAACATATTTGTTTCGATATATTTATCAACAGAATTAAGAGATAATATCAAATGATTGAATTATTAGATACATTATGATATGATTACGGGCCTATGTTATGAGGTCCACTGTGATTTAAGAAATCTATTTTTTTTTTGACAACTCATTACTTAACAAGTATGATAAAGATAACGATATTTATATTTTATTTTATTATATATATATATATATATATATAATGATTTAAATTAATATTATATATATTTTTATACGCGTATTATACGTACATAGTTTTATACTTTTACTATACTTTAACTTTACATTTACTTTACTTTTACTTTACTTTAACTTTAATAATTCATACTTTAATAATTCACTTTATTAATTCATACTTTAATAATTCACTTTAATAATTCATACTTTAATAATTCACTTTAATAATTCATACTTTAATAATTCACTTTAATAATTCATACTTTAATAATTCACTTTAATAATTCATACTTTAATAATTCACTTTAATAATTCATATTTTAATAATTCACTTTAATAATTCATACTTTAATAATTCACTTTAATAATTCATACTTTAATAATTCACTTTAATAATTCAAAAATCTATTATAAATAGAATTCAATAGGTTTCATTATTTCATAGAAACTTGAAAATATATTTCTCTAAACTCTATCAATCGAATTACATATATATATATATATATATATATATATATATATATATTTACTTAGTATTATTTCAAGATATTATTAGTATACATAAAATACTACGACGGAGTTATATTCAGACGATTTCAAAATAAGTTTTCAAATGGGATAGAGCTAAGGAAATTATGGGTTATAGCTATGAAGGTTATGGGTATTGATCGAGGGTATTGCTCGTGAGGTCAACCTAACGTTTATCATTTTCTTTGCGTCTACGTACTTTCCTGCAATATTGAATCACAATATTGATACGTGAGCATTCATATCTTATCTTTTATATATTAATAGTGTATCCCTGACTAGTGCTCGAGTATATATGATTATGCATGTTTGTATGCTTAGTTTCGTCCCTTAGTTTCGTCGTTAAATAGTTTATGATAAATCACGAATTTGATACATATGCTACTGAGATAAGTTATATGATATGCATGTCGTTGAAAATCTGAAGAAAAAATTAATAACTTTTCATTTAGAAATCGTGTAGTTTCGATGAACAGATTAAAAGATATGGTCAACTGAATTATCATTAATTTTAATATTATTATTAAAACGATTATTATAACTGTTATCAGTTGATGTTATTACTAAAATTATCTTTATTACTAAAAATTAATATTTTTATTGAAACTATCATTTTATTATTTTTATCATTATTATTATTATCAATATTATTTTATCAAATAAATATGCGTACAAAGATATTTTTACCACACGTAATGTAATTACATTAATAATACATACCACTATATTTTTATGATATTAAGTGAATTTTATAAATTTTATTATTTGAGATATATAAAAGTATATTTTTATCATATATGAATTTTAATATAAATTTTTATTTATTAACAAATGACTTGTATTATTTAGTATAATAAGATCTGATAAATATATTTAAATATATAAAACTACTATATATAAGTTATATAATAAACATGTATAGATTTTGGAAGTCATTTTGGGTCAAGTTGACTTTTGTTGACTTTTGCATGTCGGTCTCGAGCATTAGGATTGTGATACACTACGACTTGACCTAAATTGTTAGACAGATATTGACCAACATATAAATATATATACTTAATATAGGTTCGTGAATCCGAGACAAACACTGCACTTGTTCAGTGCCGTCATATACATAATTGCTACGAAATACAGTATTGTGAGTTTCATTTGCTCCTTTTTTATATATATTTTTGGGCTGAGAATACATGCACTGATTTATAAATGTTTTACGAAATAGGCACAAGTACTAAAACTAATTCTATGTGGGTTTAAACCAGAAATATACCCTTAGCTTGGTAACATTAAACTACTTGTCTATGTACGGTAGGCGCGAATCCTAAAGATAGATCTATTGGGTCTGACAAACCCCATCCTGACTATGAGATGCTTTAGTACTTCGAGGTTATTTTAAACACACCTGATCTGGTGTACCTCAGAGGGTAAAACATGAACGTTAAAGCTTGTTACCGGGTGCCTACAACTTATAGAATACTTTTATACACTTGCGAGTGTACGGATATTTATAGAAACTGAAATCTTGTGGTCTATTACTATTACGGAAATAATGGATTATGATAAACTAATGAACTCACCAACCTTTTGGTTGACACTTTAAAGCATGTTTATTCTCAGGTATTAAAGAATTCTTCCGCTGTGCATTAGCTCATTTTAAGGATATTACTTGGAGTCATTCAAGACATACTTTAAAAGACGTTGCATTCGAGTCGTTGAGTTCATCAAGATTAATATTAAGTCAATTATAGTTGGATGTAATATGAAATGGTATGCATGCTGTCAATTTTTTATGTAAAGAAAGTTTGTCTTTTAAAAACGAATGCAATGTTTGTAAAACGTATCATATAGAGGTCAAATACCTCGCGATGTAATCAACTATTGTGAATCGTTTATAATGTATATGAACGGGTCCTTTCAGTTGGTATCAGAGCGGTGGTCTTAGCGAACCAGGTCTTGCATTAGTGTGTCTAACTGATAGTTGTTAAGATGCATTAGTGAGTCTGGACTTCGACCGTGTCTGCATGTCAAAAGTTTTGCTTATCATTTTTAGTCGGAAATCATCTACTTACCATCCTTAGGAAATTACCTGCTTATCATTCTTAAGTCTAGATGCGTTTTCCTACATTTATTGCATAATAGTGTATAGACGAATTCTTATCTTAGCATATCTGTTACTGTGAACTTTGACTGACATCTTTCAAAGATTCCTCCGTAATTTATGGGATTTTGGTATTATATCTACATATGTAAATTATATATTGAAGAATACCAAATCTAAATTATACAATCTATTTCATACCAAAAAAAATTCTTTCCCTGATCATACAAGATGGATCCCTCAACCAGTTCGAGTTCCTCGAATTCCGACAGCTATGCCGATATTGATTTCCACATGAACTCCGAAAGCAGCGTGACCGGAATGGATCAACCAATTAGCCATCATCTATTCTGGATGAATTGGGGATGGGTTCGTAATCTACTTAACCATTGGAGACAAGAAGAAGGCGATCCCTTTCATCCACCACATTGCCCTCTTGGCAATGAACCTGAAGCACTTACCGACGAACCAGTCCGAAACACCATTTTCTCTCTCATTTCCAGAGTATCTCGTCATGATTATATACTACACCAAATTCTAGAACTTATTTATCCGCTCGTTCGAACCGACAATCACCCCGGTGTAATAGAAGAAGTCAACGAGCTTCGCGCTCGGATAGTGGCTTTGGAGAATATAGTGCAAAAGTTACAAACACCAGCAGCAGCACCAGCAGCATAACCAGTATCACCATCAACAACATCAACAGTACCATTACCACCACCAACAACAACCGCATCGCAAACCTCAACTTCACAATCTGTCCCACGAGCATCGACGTCATACGCCATGTAGATACCAAGGAATACCACAACGATGAAGTATTGATTCATAACTTCATTGGGGAAACATTCTACGGCGATTATGTAATTTCTAAAGTTTAGAAATTATCTATCCTAGCCTTAACCATAAATCAAATGAGTTTAATTTAATATTAACTCATTAAATCAATATTACATCTGAAGAAATATACACATATATATTTCCATAAAGACTGTAATAAAATTCTTTTGTACAAAATATTAATTGTGAATTTTTTTTAACGGGTAGGTAATACCCGAGAGATATATAAATTCACAATTAATATGTTACATTCTTCGAATCTGATTCAGCAAATCATCCATTATACTCCCTACTCTCACAACAATATACATTCTTTTATAGAAATCAAAACAACCATACTCATTCAAAATCTAATTACATATTCTGATTTTGAAATCTCAGAATTCGATTCAAGATATAACCGAAATCATCACTCTTAGATTCCTACATCTTTCAAAACTATACTTTGACTTCAAAACTGTCCTAGAACCTCATTTCTATTCATGAAACTCACAAAAATATTTGTATCATTCAAAATCTTAGAACATCATATGTATATTAACAATTACAATATGTGTTCAAACACTTCGAAATTCCTAAAAACATGCGAGATGATGATCCAACCACACATTACCCACTGTCATGCACCTGAAAAGCTCTCGAAACCAAAGTTATAGTTTAACACGTATCCGTGTCAGATCCTTTGATATTTATTACCAAATATAATTTTTCAATCTCTTTCCAAAATAGACAGTTTTGTCACAGCTCCAGCAAATCACCTTCATTTGTTTATACGAATAAACCTTATTATAAAAATTACCCCTTCATCATGGTTACCGGGGAACCTTTCATATCTCGCCACATTAGCAGTAAACTTATCAACAACTTCATTAACCTTCGACTTAAGCCTCTCCGAAAAGCCACTATACTTATTCATTAAAACCCCATCATGTACTCACCTACATCCTGTAACAATAATTGTCACACCAACTACTGGGAATTAGAAATCAGTATTTTGAATTTCGCGACAATTTTACGTCAAAAGTTATATGTATACATATAACGTCTATCTCCTAGACTTACATACTTCGAATGTGAATTTTCTGAAAAACATCCCAAACTATGAACTAGTTCTCCGAAATTGAAAAAATGCTGATGAAGCAGCAAAAACTGTAAACGACTTTAACAGTCAAAAGTTTGAATAGTATGGTGGTAAAGCTGAGAAAAAGAGAAGGTTTGAAACTGGAAAACGGATTGAGCAGACCATGAAGGAGGCTGTGGACAAATCACAAAGACTAAACCTGCCTTCAAAGGATCCAAATGATTCAGTGTCTACTGAAATCGTTAGCAAACACCTTACTTCTTATTCTAAACCTTCACAGACAAATCTTCTTCATCATCCATATTATCGTATCTTTTATTATAATATCTTCGATATTCCTGAAGATATTTTCACAACTATTCTTATCCGATATCTTTTATCTCTTCGCAATATCTGCGTTACAACATAAAAAGAAACTGTGTTAGTTTCTAAATTTAAAAAAAAAATTGAATTTAAAATAGGAATGTTTTTTAAGTAGTGTTGGGAACTGAAGCATGAGTTAGTATAATATAATGACACTTGATCAACTTGATTATATTACAGTAAGTCATGCTGAGTTTCTAATGGAACGTGATGATTCACAGAAGATACCGTCATCATGTACTGTTTACACGACTCATACATTCTACCCAATTTTCAAACATATTAAGAACATATCATCTTGATAGCTCTATATTTTCGGATATTCTGGCAATTTGCCAAATCAAGATCGTGCCATTATGATTTTCTTCTTGGAACATTAACTATGTTCATCCAAAAATTCATATCTACGAATTCTGGACTATTATCCGCTTGACTTAAGATCGGGAAGAGAAAACGAAAGCATGAAGCTCCGAAATATAATGGAGAATATAAAGCCCAATAACAACCCCGAAATTACAAACCGTGTATATAAATGCGTATAGCAATATAAAGACACGGGAGAATGAAAAACACAATAACCCCAAGGTAATGGTAGAAGAAAATAACTTCCTCCGATGGTAGATGAAAAAGAAGAATGACAGATATGAAAGTTAAAAGTATATCAAGAATCAATACTGGATGAAGCATATTAACGAATGCTTTAAAGTATGAATTGGGGAGAAAGACTAGAAGGTGTGAGCTGTGGAAATAAAGAAACGAAGGGGGTGGAATTATAGTAAAATATCAGACAGAGAAATCGAGACAGATTATCGCATTTAATCAAAGAAGATCCTGATTTCCTTAATCGCCGAAGAACCAAATCTTATTGCAAAGATTTTCTTTAAATCCCATGAATTCCGGAAATCAATCATAACTACGTCATCGGTTAGAACGAATATACGTTTACTCATTTCACTCTCTTGCGATAGCTTCACTTATACTCTTCGCGTAATCAAATTGTTTTATCTATATTACTCAATGATGATAAAACTCTATTTATCAACTCATATTCGTCATGAAAACATTTTTATAGTTAGCCATGACGACCTCGATCAAATTTCGGGACGAAATTTCTTTAACGGGTAGGTACTGTGACGACCCGGAAATTTCCGACCAAATTTAAACTTAACCTTTATATGTTTCTGACACGATAAGCAGAATTTGTAATGTTGAATCTTAAAAAGTTTGGAACTACATTCATGTAATCAATTACCCTTTGACCGTGTTCGACGATTCAAGAACAATTATGTGTATATAGATATGTATATATATAATATATAATATTAACTGAAAACATTAACAAAGTATTAGATATATGATACTTTACATAAATATATTTGTTTCGATATATTTATCAACAGAATTAAGAGATAATATCAAATGATTGAATTATCAGATACATTATGATATGATTACGGGCCTATGTTATGAGGTCCACTGTGATTTAAGAAATCTATTTTTTGACAACTCATTACTTAACAAGTATGATAAAGATAACGATATTTATATTTTATTTTATTATTTATATATATATATATATATATATATATATATATATATATATATATATATATATATATATAACGATTTAAATTAATATTATATATATTTTTATACGCGTATTATACGTACATAGTTTTATACTTTTACTATACTTTAACTTTACCTTTACTTTACTTTTACTTTACTTTAACTTTAATAATTCATACTTTAATAATTCACTTTAATAATTCATACTTTAATAATTCACTTTAATAATTCATACTTTAATAATTCACTTTAATAATTCATACTTTAATAATTCACTTTAATAATTCATACTTTAATAATTCACTTTAATAATTCATACTTTAATAATTCACTTTAATAATTTATATTTTAATAATTCACTTTAATAATTCATACTTTAATAATTCACTTTAATAATTCATACTTTAATAATTCACTTTAATAATTCAAAAATCTATTATAAATAGAATTCAATAGGTTTCATTATTTCATAGAAACTTGAAAATATATTTCTCTAAACTCTATCAATCGAATTACATATATATATATATATATATATATATATATATATATATATATATATATATATATATATATATATATATATATATATATATATATATATATATATATATATATATATATATATTTACTTAGTATTATTTCAAGATATTATTAGTATACATAAAATACTACGACGGAGTTATATTCAGACGATTTCAAAATAAGTTTTCAAATGGGATAGAGCTAAGGAAATTATGAGTTATAGCTATGAAGGTTATGGGTATTGATCGAGGGTATTGCTCGTGAGGTCAACCTAACGTTTATCATTTTCGTTGCATCTACGTACTTTCCTGCAATATTGAATCACAATATTGATACGTGAGCATTCATATCTTATCTTTTATATATTAATAGTGTATCCCTGACTAGTGCTCGAGTATATATGATTATGCATGTTTGTATGCTTAGTTTCGTCGTTAAATAGTTTATGATAAATCACGAATTTGATACATATGCTACTGAGATAAGTTATATGATATGCATGTCGTTGAAAATCTGAAGAAAAAATTAATAACTTTTCATTTAGAAATCGTGTAGTTTCGATGAACGGATTAAAAGATATGGTCAACTGAATTATCATTAATTTTAATATTATTATTAAAATAATTATTATAACTGTTATCAGTTGATGTTATTACTAAAATTATCTTTATTACTAAAAATTAATATTTTTATTGAAACTATCATTTTATTATTTTTATCATTATTATTATTATCAATATTATTTTATCAAATAAATATGCGTACAAAGATATTTTTACCACACGTAATGTAATTACATTAATAATACATACCACTATATTTTTATGATATTAAGTGAATTTTATAAATTTTATTATTTGAGATATATAAAAGTATATTTTTATCATATATGAATTTTAATATAAATTTTTATTTATTAATAAATGATTTGTATTATTTAGTATAATAAGATCTGATAAATATATTTAAATATATAAAACTACTATATATAAGTTATATAATAAATATGTATAGATTTTGGAAGTCATTTTGGAAGTCATTTTGGGTCAAGTTGACTTTTATTGACTTTTGCATGTCGGTCTCGAGCATTAGGATTGTGATACACTACGACTTGACCTAAATTGTTAGACAGATATTGACCAACATATAAATATATATACTTAATATAGGTTCGTGAATCCGAGACAAACACTGCACTTGTTCAGTGCCGTCATATACATAATTGCTACGAAATACAGTATTGTGAGTTTCATTTGATCCTTTTTTATATATATTTTTGGGCTGAGAATACATGCACTGATTTATAAATGTTTTACGAAATAGGCACAAGTACTAAAACTAATTCTATGTGGGTTTAAACCAGAAATATACCCTTAGCTTGGTAACATTAAACTACTTGTCTATGTACGGTAGGCGCGAATCCTAAAGATAGATCTATTGGGTCTGACAAACCCCATCCTGACTATGAGATGCTTTAGTACTTCGAGGTTATTTTAAACACACCTGATCTGGTGTACTTCAGAGGGTAAAACATGAACGTTAAAGCTTGTTACCGGGTGCCTACAACTTATAGAATACTTTTATACACTTGCGAGTGTACGGATATTTATAGAAACTGAAATCTTGTGGTCTATTACTATTACGGAAATAGTGTATTATGATAAACTAATGAACTCACCAACCTTTTGGTTGACACTTTAAAACATGTTTATTCTCAGGTATTAAAGAATTCTTCCGCTGTGCATTAGCTCATTTTAAGGATATTACTTGGAGTCATTCAAGACATACTTTAAAAGACGTTGCATTCGAGTCGTTGAGTTCATCAAGATTAATATTAAGTCAATTATAGTTGGATGTAATATGAAATGGTATGCATGCCGTCAATTTTTGATGTAAAGAAAGTTTGTCTTTTAAAAACGAATGCAATGTTTGTAAAACGTATCATATAGAGGTCAAATACCTCGCGATGTAATCAACTATTGTGAATCGTTTATAATGTATATGAACGGGTCCTTTCACTTTAGGTTAACGATCTTGTTGAATGTTGTTAACCCGTTATTTATTATAACAAATGAGATGTTAAATTGTTATATTATCATGATATTATGATATATAATATATCTTAGTATGATATATATACAGTTAAATGTCGTTACAACGATAATCGTTACATATATGTCTCGTTTCGAAATCGTTAAGTTAGTAATCTTATTTTTACATATGTATTTCATTGTTAATACACTTAATAATATATTTACTTATCATTTAACATAATTAACCAAGTGTATCAATATCTTAATATGATTCATATGTACCTAGTAAGACGTTGTTATAACGATAATCGTTATATATATATATCGTTTTCGAGTTTCTTAAATTAATAGTCTCATTTTTATGTATATAACTCATTGTTAAAATACCTAATGAGATACATACTTATAATAAAATCATGTTAACTATATATATAACCATATATATGTCATCGTATAGTTTTTACAAGTTTTAACGTTCGTGAATCACCGGTCAACTTGGGTGGTCAATTGTCTATATGAAACCTATTTCAATTAATCAAGTCTTAACAAGTTTGATTGCTTAACATGTTGGAAACACTTAATCATGTAAATAACAATTTCATTTAATATATATATATATATAAACATGGAAAAGTTCGGGTCACTACAGCGAACTGCGCGCACGTTTAACTTTTGTCGTAATCAGAATATTATGACTGCGAAATATTAATTATTATTTTATAATAATAATTACCTGGGTTTTTGGATGCTTAATTACGCGTAGTAATTTAATTTTGCACAATAGTTAGTCTTGTTGGACTTTCTACCTTGTTGGACTTAAGCCCACCCTACTCTAGCTAGTGACCCAGTTAAATAGCCCAAGTATTATTTACTAGTGACCCATAATAAATAAAATAAATTAATTAATGAGTCATACAAGCATTTGGATAAGGATTATCCATATGGTTACATGAGATTCTAGCATAAGTACATGCTTTAGACAACCACTACCCAAAAAGCAAAATGGTGTCTCCCCCTCCCCTCCATGAAAATCACGGCCAAGGAGGCCTCCATGTCATCAATCCTCGTCATTTATTTTGCCTATAAATACTAGCCATACTTCTCCCATTTTACACTTGCTCTCATTTTGATTTTCACACACACTTGCTCTTTTCTTTCCTTTCTTTCTAGTATTCTTGTAAGTTTTCTTTTCTTCCTCTTTTTTCTTTTCAAATTCGTGGCTCATCATCATCATTATATGGAGATCAAGTTCCTTTAACTTTGATCTTGATTTTATCTTATTGATTCAAGTATGAATCCTTCAAGAACATGGAAGATTCAAGCTTTCTAGCTTTGAATCTTCACTAACTTTGTAGATCTACTTATTTTATGCTTTAATCTTGTTATTTTGTGATAAAGATTCAAACTTTTATTTGTAATCTTCATGTATCTTCAAGATCCAAGCTTTATGCTTCAAGATCTTCAAGATAAATCAAGATTCAAGCTTTCTAGCTTGAATCTTCATATCTTTTTTTTGTATTTAAGTTTTCTAACTTATGATCTTGTTATTTTGTTGAAAAGATTCAAACTTGTGTTTGTAATCTTCATGTAGCTTCAAGATCCAAGCTTTATGCTTCAAGATCTTCAAGAACATCAAAGGTGCAAGCTTTCTAGCTTTGCAACCTTGTAACTTGTTTGAAATGGATCCGAGCTCTCTAGCTTAGGGTTCTATCACCTCATTTGACTTAGATTGTGTTCATACCTATTTGATTGATGTAAAGTTTGTAGCTTTAGTTGTAAATGTGACTTGAATTTGTGTTAAGACTAAGGATATGATGTAACCTTGGTTCATCATCCATCTAAGACTCTTGATTAAGTTGTATTCTTACTTGGTCTTAACATATTGTGTATTGATGGTGGAATCTTAGTCAAGGTGATGCTAAACCATCAATGAGTTGTACACTTGAAGCTACAAGCATCAAGGATGAGAACCGTGATGAGCATAAAGTACTAAGAACCCCACCGAAGCACCTAACTTACTGTTTTTCGTATCTGATCAGACCACCTGGGCTACTGGAAAGTTGATTTTCAGTTAGTTCGTTTCGAGTAGATGATTTTCCGTTTAGACCTCGTCTTAATCCGAGTTACGGTTTAGGATCTATGGCCTTCCGAAAGTCAATACTCCTTTGTAACGTTGTGCTGAAAATTCGGACCTACTCGCACTTAGACCGTCACCACGGTCAAACTAAGACGAGTTTGAGTCTAGAAATTGGTCAGCAACTAGAGGACTCCCATACGGAGCCATGGCCACTAATTTTGTGTCATTTCGATTTACGTAGAGGTCGTAGCAGCTGATCCAATTCAGCATATTGTTTTGACCACTATACTTGATTAACTTACTTGGCTTTTATGATGATGAATGATGATGATGATGATGACACTTAAACTTATTTTATGCATTATTAGAACTTATAAAGACAACCTACTGACCTAGTAATCTTTGATTTAGGTTGACGACCTTTCGGACCGACTTTCTACTTGCACACTTTCGTATCAACTTGTATTGCTTATTCACTATGAGTTATAGCATCCCTTTTTTACTTTAACTATTTTGGGACTGAGAACACATGCGCTTTTTACGTTTTACATGTTAGGCACGAGTACTTAAACTTTATATGTGTGTGGGTTATACAACGGCATAAACATTCCCCTTAGCACGGTAACGTTTAGTCATTGGTTTTTGAACCGGTGAACGAGAATCTTAGATATGGATCCATAGGGTTTTACATCCCCACTCGGGCTAGTCGCGCTAGCATTTAACGGGTGTTTAATACTTCGTGAACATACGCACTCGCCAAGTGTACTTTCAGGGGGTTATAAACATTAAGTCTAGTTACCGGGTGCCCACGGTTATACATATACTTTATCATACTGATTTGAAACACTGATTTGAAACGCTTGTTTGAAGCACTGAAATCTCGTGGCCTACATTACATTACTGAATACAAACAAACTATAGCTCACCAACATTCGTATTGACTTTTTAAGCATGTATTTCTCAGGTGTTTAGACGTTGGTGCTTCCGCTGTTAGCCTTGCTGTTCTAGTCTCGGTGTATAGACTTGCTGTTACAGACTTGCTGTGTTAGACTTCCGTTGCATTACTTAGAGATGTCTCAAGCATGGAACTTTTACTTTGCATTCGCAACTTATGTTATTTTCAAAACAATAGTTTTGTAATGACCTTAGTATCATGTACTCATGTTAATGTTTCCTACTCATCTTTTGTAAAACGTTATCTGTTCATGAATGCAAAACTGGTTTTCAAACAGCATATAGTGTTTGACCTTGTAATGATCCTGTTGTTGATGTATCGTACACGATGATTTTGTACGGGGCGTCACATACTCAAATCAACACAATTAAAATAATTCAAAATTATTTAATTTTAATAATTAAAATAATTATTAATAAGATTTAATAATAATAATTAATTAATAAGATTTAATTTTAATTCAAAGTTATTTAGATTAATGACATTACCCACCATGCTTATATTTTTTTCTTTTATTTTTTGATTTTTTTAACAAAGGAATTAGCCTAATAATGATATTATCATTATAGAATTTTGATAGAAACTATAGATAGATTATTATTATTTTTGACAACAGTTAGTTGGGATCACCCGGGGGGGGGGGGGGGGGGGGGGTTAATCACCCACGTGATCATCTCTCGTAGTTGCTATACCTGCCCCAACTGCGTGTCCAGGAGAAAACCCACACCAATCCCATACGGTTAATATGTAGCCAACGATGGTCGAACTCCTAACCTCCCCTAAAAGAGGCAGTCCACCAACCGCTGGACCACATCACAACTTTTAAACAATTATTTTATTAACTAAACTTAAGATTTAACTAATAATATGTAGTACTTAGTTTGTAGGTTTTAGGCTACAAATTGGAAATATTTGATATTTACCATTATCTTTATTTATTTTATTAATTAATGAGAAGAAATTAAAATTCTAAGTTGGAAACATGTATCTTTTAATATTTATAGATACCTTTTAATTATTATTTAATTAAGTTTAATTAAGAAAATGACATATAAAATTATTTAATTCAATTAATTGAGAAATTAACACGTAGGATTATTAGCACACACTTTATAATAATATATAGATTTTCGGATAAACTGTTTACAACTAAAAAAAAGGCTAAATATCTTTAAGCATACTATATATAATTTTAAACATTAGTTTAATACTATTACCAAATCTAAAACAAAAAGTTAGTTCAAAAAAGAACATTTATATATACCTTACAATTAGTTCAATAAAATTTAAAAATTAATTTATAATAAACTTAAACATAGCACTTGGAACTACGTTTAGCATTCTACTTAATTACTATATTATTGTATTAATTATATATTATATACGGTAGTAAACCATTTGATCGCAGTTAATTTCTAGCCAGAAGCTTCTAGTAATTAAAGAGATGAAACATGTGAAACGATCTCATGAGTCACAATCTAACACCGATAAGTAGGTAATTGTAAACTACAATTTGATGTCATATACGAGCACGACTTATTGGATTTTATATATAAAATTTCAACTATCAACTATATATACGCAATATATCATAGAATTCTATACAACATACAAGCAAGGTAGGAGTAATTTTCATTGACTATGAGTACCAAACGGTATTTAATAGTGAACGATTTATAATGATGCAAGTTTC